>NW_025785160.1:0-21651 GCF_021130785.1 Homalodisca vitripennis | reverse complement strand
TTTCCTACATAGTTTAGAAGGTAAATTGTCAATAGTAGGTAAATCAAAGGATGGCAGAGAGTAACCATGATGGGCTACCTCGTCCATGTAAGAGATAAGGAAATCATGAGACATTGCCTTTCCTACAAGAGATTCCATAAATTTAAGGCATGTGATGAACTCAGAGATATACATATGTAGGCAAATAAACTGTCTAAGCTGATATGACATGTTGAAAAGAAAGAAGCCTCTTCTAAAGCCTGCCATTTCTAGCATCATCCAATATCAGTGGCAGCTGCTTGAAAAGTGAGGGTAAGTCACATTTTTAATGTGGAAGTATAAAAAATGTCTTTTCCATTAAAACCTACTCACTGCCACCAAGAATGCAAAGCAGAAAATGAATTACTTAATAACTCGGAACAAAAAGAACCAATTTCAAACAATGTTTTCAGCAGTATAACAGTGTTATAAATACCAATATTATTTATAATCAAAGTCAAATTAAACTGGAAACTGTTAATTTTTCCTCTAGATGGTTATTAATAAAGTAAGTAGAGTACAACCTCGCTTAGCTGGATCTCTGGGTTAGCCAGATTGGTTTTTACAGAATGGGAGTGAGTCCCAGTTTAATTTAATGGTAATGGAGAGTTTGGGTTGAGTTTCGAACAAATATGTTTTTTCTTAATAAACTTCAGATTTTTTAAAGAATATGTGGACAATAAAAAGAGCAAAAAAACAAGGTTGTAGTAGGGCCATTATAATTTGTTTTAATAAAGATTAAAAAATTGAACATAATAAAATAAGCATTGAAAACAAAGAATGAAAAAAAAAAGAATTTACAAACATAGATCCAATCCTCTAAATACATTTCTTTTCAATATTATAGAGGGGGGACTAGAGCGCGATGAGGTTGGACTTAGGTAAGTGTCGAGCGTGTGGATCCGCTTGGAATTTAATTTGAATATATGTAATATTTTTAATTAAATTTGTACATGCATTGCTCACTGACAACTGTAAAAGATTATCTAAAATATATATATATGACATGCAGTTGTCAGTTACACAAAACAGGTACTTTTAAAAATCTTATTATATAAAAATGAAACAGATTCGTGTGTACGCGCATCACTCACAAACGGCTGGACGGATTCGCCTAATTTTTTTTAAATTTTGTTCGATCTTGATCTGTAGAAGGTTATAGGATACTTTTTTACCCTTTTCCCGATTCCAGGATTCCGCCCCACTGTTTACAGAAATACCCTAAAGAAATGCATTGCAGCAAACATATGTTATTAAGTGAAAGAGTCTTTTCAAATTTTTAAATCAGCTGTTCTTTGTAAGCAGATATAATGCAAAAAATATGATATTTATATAATATAATTTAATGTACTACACTTATAGTTTTTAAAGCATAGAGTAAGCGTAAGAGAAACGACAAAATTTTTGTTTAAAAACTGTTTTCTGCAATCACTGTTTAAACATAGACTTTACTATCCAATAGACAATAGACAAGTTTCTTTATTGACATATTTCTTAAAGAATAGTAAATAGAGGTCACATAATACAAAAAGTTAGCTTATGATGAAACCAAGTCAAGGTTTTTGTAGTCCTCCCATTCTCCATTGCAGGCGTTCAGGAACTCATCCCGTGTATAAAAAGGTTGATTTAACTAGGAGGTTAGTGCAGTCTTCCTTGTAGGGCATTCCTCTTCAATCCTTTTCATTGTATCTGGTAGAGCATTCCACAATTATCCCCGCCGATGTAGGATGGCTTTTCCTCAAAGATTGCTGTGCGATGTGGGTGCAGAACATAGTTAGTTGCATGACGAGTATTGTATGAGTGGAAGTCTATATCCTGTTATTGAAGACTCAGATTTTGAGCATGTAGAATAACTTCTTGAAAGTAACAGAGCAGTGATAGTCTTTATGCCAAGGGCTTGGAAGGCTTGCCTGCAGCATTGTTGAGGTTCAAGGTCAGCAAGGATTCTGATGGCTTTTTTCTGTAGGATGAGCACCCTGTTGAGGTTTTCCACAGCAGAGAACCCACCCCATTACAGCAAGCCCATACCTCATTCGAGTTTTCTACTAGTGAATAGTAACGAGTTTTTTAGCTGTTTCTAAATTTCCAGTCCATTTTATGCGCCGCACAGCATATATACCTGTGCTGAGTGTTTTTACACATGCCATCGACATGCTCTGTCCCAGTTTAGACTTCCATCCAGGATGACTCCCTAGAAAATTTAACGTAGGTTTTTCAATTTCTACGTCAGGTATTTTTGGAATGTAGTCTTTTCTTTTACTAAAATTAATCTGTTAATGTTTTTGATGGATTTACAGCCAAGTCAGTTTTTCTGCAGTATATCAGTGCCTTTGCGCAGGGAGTTGCAGGCAGTTGTTAGTGCACTCCTTCTTCTGTAGCAATCACTGATTAGGAGTGTTGTGTCGTCAGCAGACATAACACAGGTGGTGTTGTGCTCTTGGATGTATGCTGGGAAGTCATTGACAAAGAAAACAAGAGATGACTGGGCCTATAACTGATCCTTGTGGCACTCCGCGTTTGACGTGGTTTTTGGGTTTGATAATGAAAGGTTTTTTTAAAGGGCCAAGTGTATGGCTCGCAGTACTTCAACTACTTGTGTTCGCCCTGAGAGCATAACTCATATAACAAACTGTTAGCTTTACCAGTAATGCCTAGAGATGTTAAGTTTTTTTTTGATATGAAGATCATGTCCTAGACAGTCCAAATGCTTTGCTGTAGTCAAGAAGCAGAGCATTGAAGTATTGTTCTTTATCTATATGGTCATTGATGTATTCAATTAAGTTGATGATAGCTGATGTGGTTGATTTTACCTTTCAGAAATCCTTGTTGACAACAATGTACCAATGTAAAACTCGCTCCAGGTGGGTCATTAATTCTAATGAAACCTACGATTTCAAGTATTTTAGAAAAGGTTGAAACAAGTGAAATAGGACGGTAATTTTTTATTTCCAGTCGTTGAGCCTTTTTTATGTTTGGAATACACTTTTGATTGCTTTAATGCAGCGCAGGAAATTGACCAAGGCTGAAAGATGCGTTTATTATGCTGACCAAGGGTGGTATTAATCTTCAGCACAATGCTTTACAATTTTTGGCTGAGTATTCATCCATTCCACTGGACGGCTTAGATTTAAAGGGAATTGATGACCGCTCTTACTTCTCTGTCACTTGTTGGGGCTTAAGTTGAAAACAGTTTGGCAGTTGTCTGTTAGTGGAATGGGTTGTTGTGCATTGATGTTCATGATTTCCTACTGTGTGGTTTCTGAGTTTCAGTGTTTGCTTCAGCAACTTGAGTTGAAGAAAGTGTTGAAATGTTCTGCGACTATCAATTGGATTATCCACCACTTTGTCAATGATTACAATACGGCTTTTGAGGAAGGAGTTCTCGGTGTTCCTTTTCTTTCATTGTTAATAACAGTCCCATAGGGCTTTGGTTTTGTTTGGCGGCGTGACTTCATATGAAATTTGAGTTTGCATTTTGTCTTAGAGGCCTCTAAGTTTAATTGTCATATTTTTTCTTCCATTTCCACCATCATTACTACTTTATCTTGGTATTTTCCTGACATTTCGTATTTATACAGTGATTTTAAAATAAGTATCTTTGAGGTGTTTTGACTCATTGTCATAGCACAATCTTTTATTTTTTGATTTCCTTCCTACTTTTCGTTCATGGGGCAAGCGATATCAAGTGATTAATTTCAAGATTACTAGAAATATATTGTAGGCTGCATCAGCGTCAGTGAGCATTATGGATTGTTGTCCCAGTTTTTTTGTTCAGTAGAAGGGATTTTAGATTGTCCTAAATTGGTATTGACTAAAACTGCCTTCTTTTCAAAGGAAGTCTGTGGGCAGAGTGTATTATTTCATATCTTATTTATCTGGTATATCTGAGCAGTATGATCAGAAAGTTCCTGTTTGTATAATTGGTCTGTGTCTAACGTTGTACCTCAGGTATGTGTGGGTGCATATGCAATCAATCGAAGAGGCTGTGGTCTGTCGAGTAATGCGAGGGTGGCATGTTAGGGGGCTAATCGTTTTGATGTTATGGGTGGACAGTTCAGTTTCAAAGAGTAGTGTTATCTACGGTTTTTTTCATCCTGTCTATATTAAATTTGGGGGGTTCATCCAATTAGCACTAGGTGATTTATTGTGTGCTATTTTTTTTTGTGTTGTCAAGAATAATGTTGACAGGACAACTTTAAACTAGCCCCTTGTATTTTTTCTATAGGGTGATCACGGGTTATAACTCCCAGGATGTGTATAGTTTCACCAGTTGACTCTACCCGATTACCATGAGCCGCTTCGCAGCAGAACTCTTGGGACCAGAAGGGTGGTATATATCGATGCTCTTTGTACCGGTCTGCCAGTGCATCTTTTGCATAGATTAGCTTACGCCTCCCAGCTTATGGTCTTCTCTGCTGAAGTTTGCTATTATAAAGGAGTATATACTTTGAAGATTTGTAACTCTCTAATTCCCGCACTTTTGAGGCCCATGTTTCGGTAAAGGAAACCAGGATACTGGGATTCTGTATTGTTTAAGCAGATGATTTAGCCTATCTAAATATTCTTATCTAGTCCGCGAATGTTTTGATGCAGTATGGTTAAGATTTTTCCTGGAGCTTTTATTAAGTTTTGAAGTTGATGAAAGTACTCTGGTTTTGAATTTGGTCTTCTTCTTGGGATAGGTGTGAACTAAAAAATGTTTTATGAGGTTCTGGGCTGGCAATTCAAACTTGGTATGATTGTGGGAACTGATAGTTTGGGGGAGGTTTCATTGTGTAAAAAACCTATTAATTGTTTGGGAGTTTTTTAGGTAATTGAAAAATTTCCTGGATGTTATGCTTTTTCAGTGGCTACTTTTGCCATTTGGAGGGAGACGCTAAACTTGTTTGTCTTCTAAATCCATTTTTTTTGCTCATTCCTGTTGTTGATGAAAGGGTTTTGTTTTTCAGTGGTGTAGTCCGCATATGTTTCCAGTTTTTTTTTCTGCAGGTTTGACTGACTCCTGGCGTTATGGGGTAGGCTTGCACTCTGTCGTGGGTAAGGGAATAAAAGAGGACTCTGCCTCTGTTTGTCCTTGTAGATAGAAATCAGTTTTTGGTTGCTGGTTTGACTGGGCTCCTGAGGTTTAGGGATGAATTTTTGTTCTAGTTGGAGGGTGTGGTCAATATGTTTTTCCCAGTTTTTTTCTGCAGGTTTGACTGAACTCCTGGTGTTACAGATCAGGGCTTACATCTGTCATGGTTGGAAGAATTCTTCAGTTTTTTTCTACAGGTTTGGCTGACTCCTGGCGTAGTTACACTTTAAATCTGGTCATGGGTAAGGCAATAGAGGACTCCGCCTTTGTTGTCCTTGCAGATAGAATCAGTTTTTGGTTGCAGGTTTGACTGGTTCCTGAGGGTCGGGGTGTGAAGACTTTGTTCTGTCCGAGGGTGTGGTACAATATGTTTTTCTAAGTTTTTTGAACTACAAGTTTGATTGACTCCTAGTGTAGTTTGATGCGTGTTGGGTATCTTGCAAAAGTTGTTATTTATTTTTTGGCAGTAGGGCACTTGAAGCTAAAGTTTTAATAGTTAGGGGGGGGGGGGGGGGGGGTCTCTATTTGAGCCTCCAAGCTTTGAATTCATCTCTGATATTCCCAGATGTACAGTGGTTTTGATTGCCTCAAACACTTGGACAATCTTTTGTGGGAGATGACGGTCCTGAGTTAGCCGAGTCCTTACAGATTGTAGCCGTTATTTCTATGTTTTGGGATTTTTTTCCTGCAGTCTAGAGTTTGGTTTTTTCTAGTTCTGAGTTGTATATATCCAGATAATACAATGTCAAATTTGACGTAAAAATTCACCTTTAACTGCAATATTTATTTAATTATAAAACCATGCTCATGCTTGATTCAGAAGAGCACTATGCAGATATGATAATTACTATCTTACGTTGGCTACAAATATAAAGAATGTTATAAAATCAACCTTATGTTGTTTTTTTTTGACAGAAGTATCAGGAATGTGGTACATACCTTTCAATAATGGCGCCCTAAGAAAGCTCACGAGATAGGAACGACTAATCAATTATCTCAGCAATGTTTAGAATGTGATTAGAAAATGAATAAGGTGAATATAGTGTACTGTTTTCAACGGGAACAATTTGCGTGCGATAGCCGCGGCGGAAACTTATTGAAATGCGCAGCGAAGCGCGCCGGGTCCGCTAGTATTATATATAACAATTAAATTCAAGTACATTGCTATTAGTCAAAAGGAAGAACAATTTGAAAAGAAATGTATTTAGAGGATTGAATCTATGTTTGCAATTAAATGCTTATTTTAATTTTATTATGTTAATTTTTAATCTTTATTAAAACAAATAAATGCCCTACTACAACATTATATTATATTGTCCACATATTCATTTAATATATATACACACAAGAACATTGAAAGTTTATAAACTGAAACAAAAATATAAGTTTACCTACACATAAAGTTTAATAAAATTGAATCGGGACTTGTGTAGTAATTAAACTACAAACATTTGAATTTAACAAATTTAAATTTTATTTTAAATTTATTCAGTATAAAATACAGACAATGTAGGTTATATATAATGTATTAATCTATGATAAATAGTGCAATCGACTTGATACATTTTTTAACATACTTAAACCTACATATTTGATCTTCAAAACTTTGTACTACTACCAAGCTGTGACTTATTGAAATAACCTGACTTACAACCCTGATGCAATCCACATGGCCCGAGGTGTTTATACATCCAACTATAAATTTGAACTTCAACATATTCTACAAAATTTAACTTGATCCATGTAATTTAACACCACCAACTTGAGGCTCCATTCTACAATAATTTGATCCATGTCAAGCCGTATGTTTTGTTTTCCTAAATTCAGTGACTTCCATAATGTAAACTTGGACTTTGACTCCCATGAAGAAGATAAAAGTCCTTAACCAGTGTATGCTTGCCTGCCAAATTCAACTCTGCTCAACCTTAAACCGTCCTGTATGTTTTGTTTTCCAGGATTCAGTAACTTCCACAATGTAGACTTTGATCTTCACACCCCGGAAGGAGTGGAAGGTCCACGACCAGTGTATGCTTGCCCACCAAATTCAACTCTGCTCAACTGTAAACCTTAGTCTCAATTTGCTATTTGTCATCATTTGGTTTCTAAAATACAAATTAATGTTTTTATAATTCCAGATTAAAAGAAATTGGAAAGGCGACATAATATAGTTTATGTTATTTAATAACAAGATTTTAGTATTAATGTTGAATATTATAAACATTAAATATGACAAATAAAATATTTACAGTTGTAAATTATCAAATAAATTTATATTTGAAAGAATAAATTGTTGAGTTTTTTGTAATGTGCTGTGTATGTTTGTGTATGTGCTTGATTAAACTATGTGATAGAAAATGAAATTTTAAAAGGAGGAAACATTAGAATGTTTGTGTGACGATATACAGCTTCACGCATTTAGGAAACAGAAGAAAAAGACAAGGTATCTGAAGCAGTACCAATATCTTCTTATAACAACACTACTCTGGGTCACATTACTAATGTTGATCCAATTGTGTGACAGTCACTGGTGTATGTTCAATATGTAACATTTGCAACAAGCTTTTTATAAATAAACTTCAAATTAAAGTTACAGTTACAAGCACTTCGTATGTATGCACCAATTGTACAAAGACTAGTAAGTACGTTATGGTTTGAATGAGTCAAGAATCAAGAATCAAGAAATTTATTGCAACATAACATCCACAGTTATACAACTATACATGTTGTGTGAACAGGTTGCTTGTCAATAATACATACTATATGGTAAAAACAGTTTGTACAACATTTCATACATTAACAATGTTTTTGTCAAATTCACTAAAAGTACACAAGCTGCAGATTGTCCTGCAAGAATTCAGATATATATTATAATAGGCCTTATTAATTAGTAAGCTTTTCACTGATTTTTTAAAAACTGAACAGTGTTAGCTGCTTTACATGTAGAGGTAATTTTGTTGTAAAATTTAATTCCCATATAATTTGGAGAGCTTTCAAATAATGTTAATTTGTGAAGAGGAAATTGCAGATTGTCTTTAAAACGGGTGCCATACTGATGTTCATGATGAATTATAGTTTCTGAATTTAGGCGATTATGAATAAATATTAAACAGCTATAGATATACAATGATGGAATGGTCAATATTTTCATATCTCTAAAAATATCTTTACATGAATCTCTCTGATTCAAAAATAGCATGGTTCTAATATATCTCTTTTGAGCTTTAAAAACAGAGAAAATACCTGAACTACATCCCCACACTTGGATCCCATATTGTGCCAATGAACAAAAGCAAGCATAATAAACTATGAGCCTAGTTCTTAATATCAACCAGCTCTCTCAATGTGTACATTTGGTAGCAAGCTGAGCTCAGTTTTTTATTTAGCAGTTCTATGTGTGGTCTCCAAGAAAGATTCTTATCAATAACTAGCCCTAAAAAAACTTAGTGGTATTTACTGTAACAATCACTGACTTCTTAAAATCTATATTAAAATTGGACATAGCCTTATTTTGTACAGTCTGAAATTTTACAATTTGTGTCTTATCACTGTTTAATGCGAGCCCATTACAAGTAAACCATTTTTCTAAGTCTATTAGGGAATTAATTATTTCTAATTTTAAATTTGCTCCCTGTTACATTTTACCAGAGATGTGTCATCAGCATACAAAATCAGGTCATTTCTAATATTATGTGGCATGTCATTTATAAAGATAATGAACAACAAAGGGCCCAGAATGGACCCCTGTGGTACACCAGCACATATATTCACCCATGATGATATATTTTTTATGCCATTATTGTTGATTAGCGTTCTTTGCTTTCTACCATGAAGAAAAGATTGAAACCATGCTAAAGAGTTGCCTAAAATCCCATAAAATTTTAGTTTACTAACAAGTAAGGAATGATTTACACAGTCAAAGGCCTTGGAGAGGTCACAGAATACACCAGCAGTACTCTGTGACCCATCCAAAGCCCCCAGGATCTGCTCAACCATATTAGAGGCAGCCTCAACTGTACTATGGCCAGAGCGAAAACCATACTGACTTTTACACAGAAAACTATTACTCTCTAGGTAGTTTACATAACTGTTTGTGTGCTATTTGTTTCAAAGACTTTGGAGATACTGGATAGGATGGAGACTGGTCTGTAATTGTTTGGATCCTGTTTTTCACCTTTTTTAAAAACTGGTTTTACATCTGCATATTTCAGTTGGATGGGAAATTCACCAGACATGAATGATTGGTTAATAATCAAAGCCAGAGGATGTGAGATGTACATTGCAGTAGCTTTGAGCACTCCCACCGGGATCTCATCCCATGCTACAGACTTCGTGTCTCTCAGACTCATTATGACACTATAAACCTCTTGAGCACAAACACACTTAAATACAAATGAGGCTTGTTTATTACAAGAAACGTTACTTAGTAGCTGAACAGCTGAATTGATCTGTGGTTTGGCACCAATATTCTTAGTTATATTTACAAACATTGTATTGAAATAATGTGCAATATGCTTAGCATATGTATACATTTCATCTTGTACCTTGAGATTCATGCAGTCAGATTTTTTAATTGTATTCATACCTAATTCAGTTTTTATCACATTCCACACAGCTTTGCTTTTATTTTCAGAATCTTTGATATATTTACAATTATACATTCTTTTAGCAGCAGCACAAACTTTTTTTAAAAATATGTTTATAATCTTTTACATATTTCTTAAAATTTTACATCATTGCTATATTTTGCCATTTTGTGAAGAGCCCTTTTTTCTTACTTGACACAATTATCCCATTCGTAACCCATTTCTTATTTTTAAATGCACTTTGGGAACCACATTTAAATTTGACAGATGTATAAGGAAAAGAAACTTCAAAACATGTTTTAAAACTATCTAGAAACCTATTAAAATTCTCTTGTGCTGTGCTAAACTCACAAAATTTCCATGAACTCTTACTAACAGAGCCTACCATACAAGCCATATTCTGAGTTGAAAAAATTCTTTTTTTTGTCGAAAAGTGTTGTGCTGACAAGTCATTTCTGTATTCAATAGACATCAACAAAGCCCTATGATCAGACAATCCTAGTTCAATATTTAACAACTTACTTTCATTAACTCTCTTATTAGTGGTAATGTTATCTATACAAGATCTAGATTCTTTCGTCACTCTGGTTGGCATTTTAAAATTATTTACAAAACCATATGCAGACAATGGAAACAATTATTAAATTCTCATGACAGGATCCAGAAACTTCAATGCAACAGCTCTCAAAAAACAAAATCTTCTTTTAGAGATATCAAACAGATCATCCCTAGCAGTGAAGTGCATGCCTTTTCTAACTAAAATACAAGAACCTCCCCTGATACCATTCTCTCTAATATAATGAGAAGCCAATTCAAAACATTCCAAAGAATTTAATTTTGATATTTGAGTTTTGTTAAGCCAATGTTCGTTGAGGACTAATTATTCTTACAGGAAATTTATTTACAAATATTTGTAATTCTGTTATTTTAGCCAAAGAAATAAGACCCTGTACATTATAATGCATTATCCAATTAGTTTTGTTCACAAAAGTATTCTCTAAAATTTCTAAATTATCAATATAGTTTTCGTAGCCATCAGCATTATAAATCTTGTCTACAGCATCCAGCTGATAATGTACAACATTCCGTTAATTTTTCCTTGTACACATAGTTACATCCTCCACTTATGTTATAACCATTGTTATTTGGTCACTTTTGTATTAAAGGAGGCCAAACACTTGAGTTTAAAGTGTAGGTTTCTTGGTTATTGCTGACGCTAGAGAATCTTCCTAAAGATGCCTCTTCCTCCTCTTCTTCCGCAACTAGTAGCTCTGGGCTTGATGTAAGGTCCGTGACACCAGCAGCAATGGTAGAGTTGATGGTCTCATTGTGCAGCATACTGTGATCTGTGTTGCTGTGATCTTCTACTCGTGCTGAACGTGGCAAGTAATCCTGTCGTCTGAGTCATTGTCTGTGCCCTGGGACAAGGGCAGTTCCGGTTCAGTTATTTTGATCAGTGCCTCACAGATTCTCTTTGCAAGCCAATCTTTTCCCATTTGATTCAAATGTCTTCCATGCCTTGTGTGGAAAAGTCTATCTGCTTTACTAATCTTGACCAGAGAAACATTAGGAAATTTTTTACTTAAATTCTCAAGTGCGGTATTTGATTTTATGACTTCTTTATTAACACAGGACCATCCCTTTAAATCATGCCTAAAAGGTAAATCTGAGTAGTATTATTCTGGTATCACTGTATTTTTTCAATGTTTCGCAAATTGGACCGAGTGCTCTCTCAGCCTCATTATGAGCCACATCATTTGACCCACATGCTATTACTAGAACATCCTCAGAACCTAATTCCTCCCTATCAATGTTATCATAATTTAATATCTGCCCAGCCAAACCCCAGGCCTAACGAAACCAACGGCCTCGAATGATTTTGATTGTTTGTTCAAGTGAAAAGCTAAGTTGCGCCCATGGCTATCAGCACATACAAGCATTTTTTGTTTTCTTGTGCTATTGACGGTTTTGTACTTGTGGAGAGGTTTTTCTTGTACTGAGTTAGCTTTCTTTAGGTTTGAACGCTGGCTGACATTTGAGGTGTTTACACTGTTACAGTCCTGTTCAACAGACTTGTCAAATACAAAATCATTTTGTAACACATCATAAGGATTTTTTGAAGTAAAGTCAGGTTCTATTATTTTCTTATTTGTGTGGTGATAATTGCGTGGCTTACGATCGCAAATTGTAGAAACTTTCTGCCATTTGTTAGCAACAGGGAGGGTTTGCTGTTTGGGACTACCCTCAAGAGGAGGGGAAGAATGTAGGTATGAGGATTTTCCCGCAGTTTTTTATTGTATTGGTTTTTTCTTGATAACCTAGATTATTGTCATTTTCTAAGATTTTAATTATGCTTTCTAAGGTCCTTATAGTGTCTATCATTTTTGTAGTCTCTTGTGCATAGATCCTGCATCTGTCACATTTTTCTGGGTGTCATCTCTTTGAGTGATTTTGTCCTTGGCCTGGTCTTCTACCATCAAGATAAGGGGTTTCTTTACCTTCTTTTTCATTTTTCAGTTTCTTCTCTAAATATTCTATTCTGCTCAGTAGTTCAATTTCTTTTTCCTTAGATGATGTTTTCTGTAATTCAATAGTTTCCTCATTTTCTTTTAACTTATCTTCAAGCTCCAATATGTGAAGAGAACTTCTGTTCCTTGCTGCATGTAGTTCTTGTCTTAATTCATCATTTTCATGTAGAATAGATCTGTTAATCTCGTCAGTAATTGCAATATTCAGACAGATGAGGGGAAATTTATTTAGATGTGCCTCAAAGCCATATTTGATTGAGCCATTATAGGCTTATGTAGTATACAATACACTGAATTGCTGCTTCAAGTGACCCACCTAGTGGGATGGATTCGGGCAGGAAACTGAGCTGGCCCCAATCATTTGGACTCATGTGGGTGTCTGTGTGTGTGTGTGTGTGTGTGTGTGTGTGTGTGTGTGTGTGTGTGTGTGTGTGTGTGTGTGTGTGTGTGTGATGTGTGTGTGACATGACTGGCCTTTCAGCTACACCCTGTGATTGATAATGGTATAAAGATACACCAAAGTGTCTTGGACTTACAATTTAGGGAAACAAGGTAATTATGGTTAAAAATGTTCCATTAAAAAAAAGTTAGAAGATAGGCTGAACTTTCAGGCTTTTCTTCCAGAGCCTGATTGATGTTTTTAGGGAAATTAACTATGAAGACAACATTACTTTTATCAGTGGCCTCATTGAAGTGAAACTTATATGGAATCAGTACTTAAAAATGAGATACATATTAACTATATAATTTCTGAATCTATGAAAAGGAAGATGTTATAAGGTTTCTTTTCAACAGCCATTCTACTGATGCAAACAAAAACAAAACCATTATACTGATGGCGAGAGAAAAGAATAGACCTGGATCCTGGCCTATCTAAAATTTGCAGGCGCTACTACTAGTATGTTTCCGCGCCTTGTTTCGTAATTCCATTATTGTTTCACTGTTCGCAGGGTTGGCTGTGGGGCGAAGCACCTGAAATTACCGCGCGGCAACACACTAGTACACAGCTGTGCGCCGGCACGGGCCAGGTCTCTTCTTTTCTCTCGCCACCAGTAATATAGTGTAAAATGTACATTGCACTTATTTTAGGATAGCACCAAGAAATATAATCTATTGTAATTTTTACTAGTTTTTATTAGGGGGAAAGAGACAAGTGTAGTTCTGAAATGACCTTTGCATCTCCCATACTTAGATTTTGACCCTCAGAATCAGAAAGTACCTGTCTTGGCAAGGGTGTTTGCTGGTTTCAATCCCTGAATGCCTTCGTGGCACGGGCACCCAACTGAGGGTAAGTTTGTTCCTCTTTGCCAGTTCCACTGGTGCATTCTTACATTTCCATACTGCTTTTGATTCAAAGGAGCAGGCGGCGAGTGTTTTTAATGTTGCCTGAAAGCATTAAATATTCTACTCCTTTGGGCATAATTTTATTTGATCCTTCTGGTGCATGATTTTATTGCCATGACTTCCGCTTGGAAGACCGTGGCATGTTTTCCCAGGGGCACTGCTAATTTTGCACCTGGCGCATATACTCCATACCCTGCCCATGATCCATAAGAGTAATACTTCAGAATACCTTTTTACTTCATTTATCTCTATTTTCAATAGAGATGAGCTATGGTTTTTCAAATGTAGGTTATCATTTCTGCTTCAGGGTAATTCCTGTTATTACTATATGTCCTTCTTAGGAAAGTAGGCTTAGTCACATTTCTACTCAGAAGCTTCATTGCACTTAATGCAGCCCCTCCTATGTGGGAGGGGATGGCTGATTGCTAGCAGACACGTGTTGCAAGTCGGCTCTAAAGTTTTTTATAGTTTTTAACCGGTATTTTTCTGACAGTTTTCTTGGAAAGTGGTGCCATTACACGCGTAAAGACACTAAGCATTTTTTTATCGAATCAGCGAAAACTTTTTTATAAACGTGTGGTAGTTTAAAAATTCGCTTATCAGTACAATATTTCATGTACCGATCGCCGCCGCAGCTCAGGTCTGGGTCTAAAGGTGAGCCTGTCCCATTATCTGGCGGAGGCTGATAAGCAATGGTCCGAGCGCTCCTTATCATGTAACGTCTGACCCCGGCCGCTCTACAACATCAACAATGCCTGCCACCGGGAACCGACAAGGCCGCCAGAGTTTGACGCGACTGTCATCGCACGACCTCGTCGGCAAGCACCTTTTCTTCTGGCGACGTCTTCGGCCAGCTCGTGACCCGCATCACCCACGAGCTGAAGGGTGTCGTCGAGGAGGCTGTGCGGGCGGCGATGGCGTCCGTCGGCGATGAGGTGGCAAGGCTCCGGGAGCAGGTGGGAACCTTGACCCAGCGGCTAGAGGAGATGGACGACCGACTGCAGGGGCGCTGTGACGAGCTGGAGCAGTTCCAGCGACGCCAGAACCTCCGCATCTTCGGGGTGGAGGAGACGACGAGGGAGAACACCGACCGCATCGTTGGTGGAGCTCTGCAGGGACAAGCTCGGTGTGGACCTGCCTGCCTCCGCCATCTGCAGGTCGCACCGAGTCGGCAGCCAGCCCAAGCCCGGGCCCGACGATAGGAGAGGCATCGGCCTATAATCGTCCGCTTCATAAGTTACCAAGATCGGCGGACGATATACAACACGAAGAAGAAGCTGAAGGGCACGGGCATCACGGTGCGGGAGGACCTGACGGCGCGGCGACTGGAGGTGCTGAAGAGGGTGACGGCGCAGCACGGGGTCCGCAACACCTGGACCCAGGACGGCAGGGTGTTGTGGCTGGGCAGGGACGGCAGCAAGGGAGTGGCGACCCGGCTTTCCGACCTCCAACCAGCTTCGAACTGATTAAGTATATTTTTTTACCATTTCCAGTTCTGAAAATTCTACTTCCTAATTAAGCTTTTGTTTATTTTCTTTTACACTGTACATCAATATTTTTATTTTCTAATGAATTTCTACGAAATTATTATTATTTTGTTTTAAGAATTTTAATTGGCTATATAATTATAATTTTACTGTTAATTTATTCTTTTTAAAATTATTATTAGAATTATTATAGCACTAAAAAAAAATTTGAATTCACTACCATTTTATTTATTTTTCTCTCCACTTACATTTTTAATACTGATTATTATTGTTACAATAAGAGCCTGCAAGCTTGCATGCATGTTTAAATTTATTATGAATAATATTAAATTAGTAATAACTTCAATTAATTTTAAGTTTATATTAAATGATAAAGTATTATTTTTTCTTTGTTATGGTAATTGCGTGAGTGTGTAAATGTCCTGGACCGCAATGTCACTGTCGCGTGTACCGCCGGCCGCTCGCCGCCTGCAGTGTCGTCGCGCCCCTGCTCGCCGCCGTGCACGGCTCTGACAGCCCCGCCCCGAGCGGGCGCGCCTCTCCGCCGTCCCTGCCCGCGCTTCTCTGCCGTTCTCTCGCTCCCTACAACAATTTCCTCAAGGCAGCACACGTTAACGCACAATCACTGTATAGTCATATTGACGAATTTCGTTCCATTTTTGAGCCATTACATACCGACATTATCTTGGTCTCTGAGACTTGGTTAAAACCAACCACAAGCGACAAGAGCATTAATTTAGCTGGCTACAATATTTTCAGGAACGACCGTCTACACAAACGTGGTGGTGGAGTCGCAGTTTATGTCAAGTCTCAGTTTCCTACTTCCATCTTATTCTCATCTGATACATCTAGAGAGGGGACGGCCTGAATTTATGTTTTTGGATGTCAGTGTCAACGGGACGCATGTTTTAGTCGGTGCATGTTATAAGGCCCCCAATACCGGCCATCTTGCCGAATTTGAACACACACTCATCGATCTTATGGCTCGTTACAGTCATGTCATTGTCATGGGCGATCTTAACTCCGATTTGTTAGGGCCTACCACATATGAGAAAACCCTTTTTGACCACAATGTTTCAGTCATGTAACATGTCTCTGCTACCACTTCAGGCCACTCATCACACTGCTACAACCGACACGTGGCTTGACATCATGGCTGTTTCTGACCCGACCCACGTTGCACACCACGGACAATTTCCTGCCCTGGACTTTCAAAGCATGATCTCATTTTTTGTGCCTATAAACTCCATACCCCCAAAAATAAGCCCAATATTATCAAATATCGCAGATACAGGGACATAGATCATGCTTCACTTCTCACAGATGCTGCTGCTTTACCCTGGCATGAAGTAACCACTGCCAATAATGTAGACAAAATGGTTATCAAATTTAATGCTTTACTTACTAATTTATTTGATAAAACATGCCCCAATCATAACTAAAAGAGTAACCAAAGCCCCCTCTCCATGGATGAATGATTTCATAAGAAATTTGCAAAAGCAAAGGGATTCCGCCTTCAGAAAAAGCTAAACGTTCTAAATCCACTCAAGATTGGGAGGCATATAAAACGTCTTAGGAATCACACGCAGCAGCAAATACGTAACGCCCAAAGTTAGATTTTACCACGCAACACTTTCAGAGCCTCAGTCCACTAAATCACTGTGGAGTAAAATCAAAGACCTTGGTGTGGGTAAATCTAATATCAGTCCACCTGTTCCGTTTGACCTCAATATTATAAATGATTACTTTATTAATATCCCTGTTAATGTATCTGCAGCTAGCGATTATATTGCTGAGCTGGAGGCTGCTCCTCGGGAAGCTGCTGGCCGCCAGTTTTCTTTCACACCTGTGAGTGAGGCTGATGTGCTTGCTGGCTTTCGCGAGGATGACCAGCAACGCAGTTGGGGCTGACAACATACCTTTGCGCTTTCTGAAAGATACATTGCCAATCACCCTTCCTGTTTTAGTAGTCATTTTCAATTATTCTTTAAATTCCTCTGTGTTTCCCCTAACCTGGAAGCATGCTCTAGTTCGTCCGTTGAGAAAAGTGTCTAATCCGCAATCCCCTTCTGACCTACGTCCAATCAGTATTCTCCCTTGTCTCTCCAAATGCCTTGAAAGAGTGGTACATCAACAAATTTCATCTTATCTGAATACCTATAACATCTTATCTAAATACCAGTCTGGATTCAGGCCTAATCACAGCACCACCACAACCCTAATTTAAAATCACCGATGATATCAGATTGGCAATGGACAAGAGACTAATCACCATTTTACTGCTTTTTGACTTTTCCAAAGCCTTCGACTGTGTTTATTACCCCTTCTCCTCATCAAATTTGAAGAAGTATGGTTTCTCCGATGAGTGTGTTAACTGGGTCAATCGTATCTTACTGGGCGACAGCAATGTGTCAAGAAAGGGAAAAAAAAAAATATCTGAATGGAAAGCCGTAACACGGGGTGTTCCACAGGGCTCTGTTCTTGGACCCCTATTGTTCTCAATTTATATTAATGACCGTCACATCTATTATAAGGCACTCTAAGTTTCATCTTTATGCCGATGATTTACAGATTTACGTACACTGTTCGCCTGATGAATTGAGCACATTTATGGTTCTACTCAATCAAGACATTGATATCAATTGCTTGTTGGGCAAATAAACATGGGCTGAAATTAAGATGAAGGACAAAACGCAGGCAATGGTATTGGGAAACCCAAGATTGATCGACCGTTTGGACTTCAACGTTGCACCAAAACTTGAACTCAATAACCACGTACTAAATTTTCAAAACAAATTAAAAAATCTTGGTCTTACTATGAGCTCAAGTCTTAAGTGGAATGACCAGGTTACGATAACGTGTAATAGAGTATTTGCTGGCATTCACAGTTTAAAGCGTTTTGCTTTATATCTACCATTCAGTGTCAAGGTTTATGCTGGTTAAAACTCTCATACTGCCACACTTCAACTACTGTGACGCTGTGATCAGTGACATGACTGTTGAGCTTTCGGACAGGCTTCAACGTGCTCAAAACTATTGTATCAGATTTATTTTCAATCTCAGACGTTATGAGCATGTGACTCCATTTTTCAAACAGCTATCGCTTCTGAAACTTCAACAACTTCGCCAACTTCACATTCTTTCAACTCTACATTCAGTTATCAGAAACAAGTCACCTGTTTACCTGTCCGAAAATTTCAAATTTATTTCCGATATAAGTGAGCGAACCTACGAGAAGGGGATCCACGTTACTCTCAATTCCTGTTCATCGATCGAACTTCTTCAGTAGGTCGTTCACTGTTCAGGCATGTCGCCTCTGGAACTCTCTTCCTGATGATATTCGTGTTATAGAAGGTCGGGCTCGTTTTGGGGCGGGGGTCAGGGACTTGTTGCTGGGCGGTCTGTAGGGGTGGCGGAGGATGGCGGGTGGCTCGTGGCGTGCTTGTGGTCAGGCTGTGTGTTTGAGAGAATGAATGTAGCAATAACAAGAAACTATTTAAAAGTAAATTGTTAATTTAAGTTTTAATTTATCTTTGTTTTTGAAAATTTTCTACATATTCAGCTGATAAATTTGATTTTTAATTATTACATAGTAGTATATATTTTGGTTAAATTTAAATTTAAAATGGAATTTGTTATAGTTTTAAGGTCATTAAATGTAAATATATATATATATATATATATATATATATCTGTATATTATGTGAGGTTGAGTGGTAGAGAGGGCTAAAATAGCCCTAACTCCGCCTCTTGAATAAAGGCATATTTCATTTCATTTCAGCCTCATTCTTCACCTCTAGTCTCAGAGGACTGTATTCCAGTACCAATTTGTGCTAGAGTTGAAGCTCATTGCCCTGGTAATGCTTATGCAAGCAGCCTTTAACAGACTCTATAGCCTCTTGGCTGATGTTACTTTGTTCTAATTTTAGTTACCACATAAGTGCTGCATAATATGAAGTCTATTGCTTTGAATATAATATTTTCAATATGAAGATTCCATTTGATTTTATACTTTTTACATTGCATTCCATTGTTGAAAGTAAATTTTTTTTTTGTGTTCTTTGAATTTTCTTGTAAACTAATAAAAAAGTTTATTATCTAAACAAGGTTTCATTTTATATTCCGTTTCATATAAATATTACTATAATGATTTTCTTCCTAAAATAAAAGAGGGCTACAATCCACTTGACAGCATATGTTGGAACTTCAAACCTTTTCAAGTGCTGCCTCCATGGATTCGTATGCTACCCGGCCGAAAGCTTCTTCAATGTTCATAAAAGCACTGACTAGGGCTTCCTTTTCTTTAAAGGTGTCTTCCACCACCTCCACTAAACTGCGGGAGAGCAGTAGTGACTGAGTTACCTTGAACATATGCATGTTGATATAGACTAAGTTGGTGTGCCAATAAGATTTCATCCCTTATGTTTCTATTTTATTTTTTCCATAATTTTCACTATGAAGGAGGGGTGAGCTGATCGCCCTTTACGAGTCTCTGCCTTTTTTCCGCACAAACATCACAAGTGCCGTCCTTCAATTCATTGGAATAAATTCAAAAGCATAGCTGATCTGAACAGTGTTTATAAGGTTATTTAAGAAAATATCCAACCCCTGTTGTAAATGGGCTTGAAGGATGTAATAGCCCATTTAATCCTTTCTGCTGTGAAGATCAAAGTTTCTCCAGGCTCTGTTGTTTTTCCTGATTTCTTTCTTATATTCATTTAGAGCATTATAATATAAACACCATTCGTCTATCTTTTCTTGCCCTTTTAAAGAATTTTCTCGTTTTGTTTTTAAGTGTTTCTAGCCTCCTTGTCCACCAAGGCACATCATTCTCTAGCCTATTGTTTCTGAGAGCAACAGTTTTGGTCATTGGCTTTTATTATGGCATTTTCTACCATTTGGGCTGACCTTTCCAGTTTAAACTCGATTTTCTGGTAGAGTTCTATTTCTAATAACTCTTCCGCTAGGGTCTCTCTATATATCCTCTTCAGTAGATTGAAATCCTGTATGCCACGTTCATCTCTGCTCCCGCCTTAAGTTCGAACCTTCCCAGATAGTCCACTCCTATAAAGTTCTTTTAAAGTGCTTGGGGACTGTGCTCCCTTTCCTTCCCTGGCTAAAACCAACGGTCCTTCCAAGGCCCTTCTTAAAAAGGAGCATGTTGGTCTTACCTTGGCCTCTACACTTTCTTTTTCAGTAGACCTCCCGGTTAAGGTATTTACTGGGTCTTTTGATACCTTTAGAGCTAGCAGTTCCCAAATCCAATTTTTTGGTTACCGTACGCCATACTCAATATATTTTGAAACCCTTTATGCTACCACTGATTTATATACAATAATAAACCATACATCTGTAAAGTAATGCATATTTTGAAAATTTTTATAATATTTGTGTATAACAGAAGGTTTATGATTTCTTATGGTTTTATGATTATCAAGAAAGTGATTTCCCTCCTCATACAAAACCCCCTAAGTTCATCTGCCAGGTAGTGAAAGCCAGCAAACAAAAATAAAAACTAATTCCCAAATGTTATCAGGGCAGTAGCTTCCAAAAACACTAAAGGCCATAAAAAAATTACCTGTGGTGCTGCGAAAAGGAGGCAAAGGGAGACATCCTTTTCTTCAAACAAAAATGTTGACAAGGGAAAACCAAAAGTACCTTCGAGGAAGGTTGCACTGATAGTAACTATCAAGCAAATATGGACGGATACACTAAAAATAGAGTTAGTATGAATGACCAAAGTAAAATTTTTTGATTTGTTCTGGACACAGTCATGGGGAGAGATTTGGCGACTTGGTATACCATTAACAAGAATCAAAGAACCCGACACTCGCTGTTGGGCTTTGTGAGGTCAGGAGGCAGGAGCAGTGGAAATTCTTAAATCACAGAAAATATTACAAAATGAGTTAAAAACCAAGAAATGAATGTCCTGGTTTGATTGTTATGTGGCCTCTAATGATCATCTCTAATAAATGAGGCTGATGTTTGTGCAATAGATCAATACAATTAAGAAATACGTGGGAAACAATAAAAATTATTTCTGGTTGACTTTGCCAATTACATGCGACCTCCGTTTGTGGGTTTTTTTTTCAAGTTGTTAACAAACATGCAAAAGAAAAACTATATATTGCAATAAAAAGAGCTCATGCAGTAAATATGGATAATGTATTCTATTGTGGAAATGTAAGCAAAGGCAAATTGAGACCAGCTTGCAACATCGTCATGGATTACGTGGATTTAAATTTCAAAGGGGAAAAAATGGCGTAGCCTAAGCAAATTTGTTGACGCTGTTGTGGAAGTACATGGGGAAATTTCCAACACCGTATTCAGCAGCAAGCCCAGTAGTGACTATTAAAGAGGTACTCAGAGAATGCGCTAAATCATCACCCCTATCGAGCATCGTCCACCAGTACCAAGTCATATAACAGCGTGTACACCACAACTTTTTTGTAGAAGAAAACATGTAGCAGCAAGATTGAAAAGAAACCTAAACTCGGCCAATTCAACCTATGTAAGGAAACTTTAAAGTAATGATGTTGCACAATTTAATATTAGCACCCCCAAATAATGACAAGATCTCACGAAGAAATTCATTAAATATCTTATTTGGATATGTT
>NW_025785159.1:0-21721 GCF_021130785.1 Homalodisca vitripennis | reverse complement strand
TTTAAAACAGTATTAATGTACACTTTTATAACTAAGACTGAACAAATAATAATATAAGATTTAAAAATGTGCTGAGATGTTTACACAACCAAGACATTCAGGCAACTGGCTTTGTCTGGTGCACTGAAAAGCAAGTTGTAAACATGGAAAACTACTGACTGACCTGGGCACAGCAAATCAAGTTGTGACATGAAAACAACTGACTGGGCACTGCAAAGCAAGTTGTCATTTTCAGGTTGCCACATGTTTCTCTATGAATGCATTCTTGGCAATGTGGCCTGGTTTTATACACAAATTCATAATAATAATATATTATTATAAACTATATATATAACGAGGGCTGTTTTTTTTTCAAGTTCCGATAGGGCCATAAAATAATAAACACATTGAGATAAAAAGATGATTTTATTACCAAAAGATTCGTAATTTCTTACTTATTTTTCTACGTAGTCACCAAAAATGTTGAGGCACTTGTCGTAGCGAGAGACAAGCTTTCCTATAATACCCTCCTCGAAGAAGTCTGCCGCCAGTGATCTCAGGTAGACCCTTACAGTTGCTTGAAGCTCTTCGTTGTCCAGCGAAGCGTCGTCCACCTAACCACGCCTTCATTTCTCGAAAGAGGTGATAGTCACTGGGCGCCAAGTCAGGACTATACGGCGGATGGTCGAAAACTTCCCATTTGAACTTTTGCAGAAGTTGTTTTTGTGACATTGGCACTATGCGGTCGTGCATTATCGTGGATCAGGACCACGCCGGATGAACAGCATTCCTCTCCGTTTGTTTTGTATTGCTCTCCGGAGGCGATGTAGAGTCTCACAGTATGATTCCTTTGTTATCGTTGTTCCCTGTTGCATGAACTCAACCAGAAGCACACCTTTTTGGTCCCAAAACACTGTAGCCATTGTTTTCCTTTTGGTCAAAGTCTGCTTGAATTTTTTTGGGCTTGCTAGGGGAGTGAGTGTGCATCCATTGCTTTGATTGTTCCTTGGTTTCTGGATTTTCATACAGGACCCAAGTTTCATCCCCAGTAACAATAGACTTTAAAAAACTGTCTTTCTCGTTGTCATATCGCGTCAGAAAAAGTTAGGGCTGACGCCATTCATTCGCTTCGTTTTGTGATCCTCACTCAACATTTTGGGTACCCAACGGGCACACAATTTTTCGGTACCCTAGCTCGGTGGTCACAATCTTGTACAAGGAAGACCTTGAAATGGCTGGAAATTCGGTAGAAAGTTCATCAATTGTAAACCTCCGTTTCTCCCGGATCGCTTGGTCAACTCGTTTCAACCAAACTTGCAGTAGCGACCGACTTGCGTCCTTGACCGCCTTCGTCATGGACGTCTGTTCGACCTTCAGCAAATAGCCTACACCATTTTCTTATCGCGCTATCACTCATACAGTGTTTCACCATACACAACACTCATTCTGCGATGGATTTTCAGCAGCACTACATCATTCAGCTTGAAGGAAACGAATCACACTTCGCAACTCACAACTGGCGGGAGAATTGATCGTAGCGGCCATCTTTACTCGCCCCGTAGCTCGGCTACGACTGATGGATTGGAGCCGGCAACGGCGTTGGTTGTAGTGGGGGAGCGGCGCAATTGCACAAACACGCAGCCCCGCCTCCCGCCACTACGCTGGTTATTTGGAGAAACAAACGGAACTTGAAAAAAAAAAACAGCCCTCGTATATATATATAAAATTACATGTACAAGCCTATATATTTTTCATTTTTGTACTTGCTATTTATTATATTTTACAATGTTGTTAAAAAGTTTGTTAAAGGAAATTATTTTCAGAACCCAAGTTCAACTAAACAGAGTCTTAAAAAGGTATGCTATTTAAATAATTTAGGTTCATATCAGTTTCATATGTCCCGAGAATAGTATGTGTAGCCCAGAAGCAGCTCACGCACTACATAACCGGCAGGTATTCCAGTAGGAAAAAATTGTTTTAAATATGAACCCATTTTACACCCCATCCTGAAACTTTGCATGTATGTAGTCAATGGATAATGGGCAATACATATATTTTTCCTGATCAAATCCAAGGGAACGTATTTTAGGAATTTCAAAAAATGTTTTTTGAATATTTTTGAAAATTTTTAAATGTATGTAAACATAGTCATGTGATACATCTAATTGAAGGGAATTTCAAGAGGAAGAGAATGCTACAAATTTTAGACTCTCTAGGTGCTATAGTTTTGGAACTAGGTCAATTTTAAATAATCGTAAATTTGACTGAAAACTGTATATTTTTTTCTTTTTAAATGCCGTGTAACTCAAAAACGAAAATGCCCAAAAAATTTGAAATTTTGGATTTTAACTATTTCTTGTGGGTAGAACACATAAACAAAAAATCATACAAATCTGAGAGGTCAAGGTTCAAATCATAGATCACACATCTTGTGGACTAATATTAACTCTTACAAGAATACCGCCTATAAGACCTTCACTGCTGCCCCATATACCAGGATTCTATTGATATAATACACATCACAAAAACCAATGAAATCCACTTTATTGTACCACTTAACATTCAACTGTTATTTATATGCAAAACACAGCATAAATAACACATATGGATAATTAAGTTCTTTGTTGGTCAGAAGAGAGACCAACTACTTTAATCGTGATTGTGCACCATACGGTACAAATAATTTAAAACAAATACAAATCTGAGAGGTCAAGATGGTCTGAACCCATTGGTTGATTTGGTATGGAATGACCCATCTATATAAATTATAATTCTTTAGGTCTTTTGATATTTGTAATTCGAAATTTACAGAATTTTGTCTTACAAATGAAAACTTTTAACAGATCTGGTTAGCCATTTTTATAATATTTTAGTTGACTTCATGTGAGAGATAAAGTCTTAAAAATGTTTAGAAATAATCATATGATTGATTAAGGCAAAAAATAACCTAATTAAGTTGTAGATGCCTCACGTCTAATATACTATACAACATGTGAAATCACTCACTAACTCACATATACAAATTCTAACCTACTTCTCGATGGGCTAAAAACTTTAAATCCCTAGCACATAGGTCCCTTTTGTAGTGTAAACACTAGATAAATCTAAAGCCAGATTTAAAAAAATTTGGGTGAAATCTTTTGTTGGCCGTTACTCAGTAACAAAGCATTTCTGGACATAGAAAGTGCCGGCAACCCTAACCTGAATGACCCTGTATTTGTAGCTCTTCATATTTATATGAATTAATTATTTATTAACAAAGCTTAATTAATACAAATCAATTAAACATATGATTACAATAATTAAAATGGACTAGTAATTTTTAAGATAGTAAATGGTTTAAATTGTTCTTTACTGCATACTGTTTCCATTAAAAATGTGTAAACCTATGTTACAGGAAAACACTATATCACAATGTGTACGAGTAATGATCTGCCGCTGTTCAACCCTGCACAGTGTCGGTTTGAGTTTGTTCCGGCAGAAGAGAGTGAACACGCCAACCCATGGAAGGAGAGTTTCAGACATCTCTACCGTGGCGTGCACGTGAGACCAGGCTACCAGAACACACTGCACCAGGGTCGACGCATTGCGCATTTTGACACAGTACAGGGTGCGCTTGAACACGTTGACAGTTTCGCTGGCAGTGCGCTCATTTTCCTCCATGCTGGTACCTATCGGGGCGAGTTTCTTGTCATCGATTCCGATGTTTCACTAATTGGTATGTACCGTAACCTCGATACTCAAACACAGTGAATGTAAGCAGTTGCTAAAAATAGAAAAAAATATTTCAAAAGGTATGAAAAAATATAACATTCTACTGTGATGTTATTGGAAAAGAAATAAGTTGGTTTATCAAATTTAGCACAATTTAGAAAAACCTAGAAGGTAGACAATATCACTTGGTGGCCTCCCAACAAGTAGATCCAATAATCACTATACGATTTTCATATATATCTTTCCTCCTTTTAGAGATGAGCGAATTCAAAATTTTCAATTACAAATGTTAAAAAACTGATTCCCGTATTTCGAATCCTATTTTTAATCCTAAGTATGATTTTAGCCCAAAATTTGATTTCTGCAATTATTAAATCTTCAGAGAAATAGCTATATTTTAAAAACTAAGTCATTAATGTAAAATATTTGAAAAATTTCAAACCACTCCCTAGTCATGATAAAAGTTATTAAGATATAAACATAATATACTTTATGTAGGAGGAAATATTTAGACAACTACAATAATTTGAGAAATAAACAAAAATTTAACACTCATCTTATTGTTTTCCGTTGAGCAGATGACGTTCATGCATAGACGCAGCAGCTTTGCTGTACTGCATGAATATAAACAGAAAATAAGAACGGAAAGTAAAAATATTATTGACAAAAGCATGATAATTTGTTAATTATAATATCTATCTATGGTTTTCATACACTAAGTAAACAAACAACCACGATTTTGCGATCAGAATCTAATTTGTGTAATGCCGACCAGCCTGTCACATGTGAATAGACGCAGCAGACTTGTGGCGATGTAATTATGTAAATACAGAACTGCAAGCAAAATATGATGTATAAAACTAGAATAATTTTTACAGTCAATGGATTTTTATACAGAAAGTATAACAAAACCTCATTTTCAGGATCGGTAATAGGTATAATACCGATCAAGTTATTGTCCACGATTATATGCAGCACACTCGCTTCAGTATAAAAATGTAAATATAAAAAATATTAACTGCAAGCAAAATACTATTTATAAAAGTACTGAAATTCGTTAACTATGCTATCTATTTACAATTTTTTCAAACACAAAGGACGTAAAAAAACACGTTTAGCGTTCAGTAATTTGTATACTGCTGATAATTAGTGACACAGCTAGTCTATGCAGGTTTGATTATCAAATTCCTTCAATCGATTCTTGAATCCAAATCTTTGTTGAAGATTCAGATGGTTCAAGATCGGCTTCACAAGTGTTGGGATTTTTCAATAGCAATGCACATATTGAATATTCATAGTGAAAAATGTGGGATTATTACAGATTGCCTGTTATAACAGCTCGATCCACATTGTGTCATAATCTTTATAAGGACAGTACTGTTAATATTTCAAGAGCTACAAAACTACCAAGGACGTTTTCAGTTAGTGTTTAAGACAAAGTATCTAAACTTCTTTCTCTTATTTTGTCTTGTTGTTCTAGGAGCTGCACCAGGAAATGTTGCAGAATCAGTTTATTCTAGAGAGAGAATCAGAATCCACAGTGATGTTTGTGGAGGGTGCTAAGAACGCTTACGCCGGCCACTTGACGTTAAAGTTCTCGCCAGACGTAGCATCTAATGTTCCACACAACAAACATTACTGTCTAGAAGTTGGCGAGAATTGTAGTCCCACGATTGATCATTGTATCATCCGCAGCTCTTCAGTTGGTGGGTTAATTATGCATGTTATGCAAACTTCTAATTTAAGAACTTTTAGTACTTGACAAAATTAAAATTAGTTTTTGTTATTTTGTCAACATGTAATATTTTACATGCATTGGGCATCTTAAAAAATCTATCTGCTACTAGATTGACAGTCTTTAATAAACTTTGTCCGTATAGAGTGTATGATTACAATTTAAACCATTTTTTTTAACCTCACTGTCTCACGCCATGACAGCTAAACAAATAGCAGGTCAGTGGTGTGTGCATTAGTTGATCACGCATCTTCTCCACAACATTTGTCATTGCTGAATTTAAGTAACCAGTTTGTGCTGAGCTGCAGAGACATAAACATGGCCTGTATTGATTTCCTGCCAAATGTGGATTGAGCAGTGTTATTCGTTTTCTGCAAGCAGAAGGGAATAGGGCAGCAGAAATCCCATCAGAGAATGTGCTGTGTTTATGTAAAAAACCACCATTATGAGTAATGGTGGTTGTTCGTGAATGGTATTGAGGGTTTAGACTTCCACTGCCATTCAACTGATATCCGTTTTTAATTTTCGTTCCTTTAATGCCAATGAATGTATATTGCCATTAGTTGTAGCATAATAAATAATCGAGTATCGTTGCAATTCAAGGTGATGAGTTGACAAACACAGCACTGGTTTTTTTAAATTGTTCTATGACAACAGAGTAATTTTAGAATGACGTTGCAGTTTTGGTCTTTGCAGAAAAATTAGTTCCACTCACTTCGCCCTTTCTCATTGTATTTGTGCATGGGTTTTATAATTCATATACAAAATATTAGTATATGTCTTAAGAAATTTAAACTCAATTACTATTCTATATTATACGTAAAGTGTTTTGCATATAAATAACAGTTGAATGTTTAGTGGTACAATAAAGTGGATTTCATTGGTTTTTTGTGTTTGTGTAGTTAGGAGTGTATATAGGAACAGTAACCATATTATTTTAGCATTTAGGTATTTTATAGCCTTATTTATGGGCTATAAATAAGTAAATTACATATTATTTATATAATATGTACATTACTAATTTGTGATTTTATAGACTAGTATACAACTTCAAGAAAATAGAGAAAAATTATGCTGTCTGAAGAGCTGAGGAAACTGTTTGGAAGACCCTGGAATGTCTAAGATGTAAGCTCATTATTAGATTTAGACAGTATTGTTGACTTTTCTTCAGGAAGCAGTGAGTATTAAAACTCCCCCACAGACTACGAGAGTGATGATTCTCGTAACTCTGGCCCAAATGTCCTCAGCTGCAGCCCCTCAACCTGTCTTCATCTCAACCGATGACTATCATCCCACCTCTGCCTCAGCTGCCTCAGAGTTCGACTCAGAATCTGAGGGATAGGAGGATGTAGGCCGCCCAGCCACCACAGCTCCTTGGATCAGGGTTTACACCAAACCTGAGCCAGACATAGAGATAGAAATTCAGATAAGAAACCTTGGCCCTAAGTCACTGTCCCCATCGAACACAAGCCACTTGAGTACTTCAAGTTGTTCTAGCTGATGGATTCCTCAGTGTTGTTGCTCAGGAAACTAACATTTATGCCGCAGAACTTATCCAGAAGAAGAGACGGCCAACAAGCTTGATGTTCCACTTCATGCACCATACCATGAGCCTAAAAAAAGGTTTGAGACTCTGAGCAGAATCAATCCACTTGATATCTAGAAATGAGCCTTCCAAGGAGAGACCTGACCAAGATCCACGGGAGAAAATTTTCCCATTTCTAAATTCATTGCAAACGTTGCAACTGCATTTGTAAGGCATTTTGTTCCAATTCAGAACCTTATTATAGACGAGAACATGATACGGATAAAGAATAGATGTAATTTTATTGTGTACATACCAATTAAGCGACATTCAAGGTATGGCATTAAGAAGTTTGAAATTGTTGATCCCCAGTTCATGTATGTTGTTTGTATTTCAGTGTACAACGGGAAGGACGTTTTTAGAACAGGCTGGCCCTTTCACCTAAAAGGTTTTGTAGGATATGTTTTACGAGAGGAAGATGTCTTAATATCAATTTTTATGGACAATCTTTACGCTAAGCTCCCTTTAGCCCAAGAGCCTCTGGACAGGACAACTTTTTTGACAGCACCATCATTCAAAACTCAAAAGGCTTGCCAAAATCGTTGACTGATGTCAGATTGAATGTCATGGAGCCTTCTTACTACAGGAAAGGACAGGTCCATGTAGTAGGTTTTGAGTAAAAACCTAGAAGACTGTCTGAAACTCTCGTGGAAAAGAGATTGTAAAAACCAATAGTCCATCCAAAAATACAACCAAAACATGGTGGTGGAGGGGGGGCGTTGTTGCAAAGACAAGTCTCTCTACCATCTTTCCTGCACTAGGTTAACATTAAGGTATTGAAGAAAATATTCTTGAACTTGTTTGACAACGTGCGTGTTGAATTGCCTACGTATTGTACTAGACATGTTGCACAGTGCGAAGGTGTATGCCCTGTCATTGCAAGTAAGTTTATTGAAAGTCTAATAGTTGACTAAGTGCCCCCGCTGCTGTCCCACAAGTCCCTGCTGCGATGGCTGGTCCGGTTACAGCATTACTCTGATCCCGAAGAAGTCAAGGAGGATATGTGTGATGTATCAGTTGCCTACATAAGTCTTGCTTTCCTCAATTGCAACATAGGTTACGGCACTCAGGAGGCTTAAGAAGCCGACAGCTGAAATTTCAACAGGCTTGGAATAATGCAGATCATCAGCAAACGGAACAAAACACCGTTCTAGGACTTTCTGTGTGGAAATCCCCGACAACCATTTTGTTGAGCAGTATGTTCTGCCAAACTACCATCCATGGGATTATACCTGAAGGCCTCTAAGGCAGAATCCCATCTGGTAAACACTGACAGCAACCTGGAGTTTCCTTGAGCAAAGGAATGAAATCAACGTGATTTTATTAGGCGGTAGTGCCCCTCACATCAGTCTTATTGCACAAGCCCGCAGGTCATGTATCATAAGTGGCTAGCTGAATCATTGTGATCTGTATGTGGATTAACTTGGATTGACCCTTTTGGAAGTTTGATGTTGGGACTCGAAACCGTTCTGTTCTGTCTGGTGTTCATGTTGTCAAGCATTATTCTGAAAGTAGAAATTATCCTTGAAAATCAACAAAATATATTTACTAAAGATTTGGACTCCTACCATGTGAAACTAAATCTTTATAACCTGAAATTCCAGATAAATAAGGTCTGGGTAAACGAAGTTGTGTTGTACTGAAATGAAGTATGTGTTTAGGGTCTTGTTATCAGCAGCCCCTAAACACAAGAACAGCACCAACACCAACACCAACACCAACACACACACACACACACACACACACACACACACACACACACACACGCACACGCAACGCACACACACACACACACACACACACACACAGCGCTGCCCTTGGCACTGTTTTTTTTTATATATAAAAAACACACACACCTCTAGAATGGATTGAGTATATATTAAGATAAATGAAAAGGAAAGAGAATTTGTGCATTTCTCTCTGAAATGGCAAATATTCAGTAATTGCTATTTTAATACATGTGTGATATTTAAAGAAATTATACTTTTGTATAATAATAACACTTAACACATTGTAATATGTCAATGCCAATTAAGAATTCTCTTCTATTATTCTGTTTATAAAAACTGTATAACTATATTGAAGTATGAAGTTGTTACTAAAAAAGCAGACTTGAACTTTTTACAAAAATAGTTGTAGATATTAAGTTTCCAAAAAAAATCTCACTAATTTCGAACAAAATAATAACCACATAAACACATTATTATCTAAATGAGTATTTTACTAATTTGGTTCTGTATTCATTAGAAGAACTTGAAAAAAGTAGTACAAGCTGGAACTATTATAAATAATGATTTTATTTATTTAGTTATTGATATGTAATATCAGAGGGAAGGAAACCTCTTCCACCAGTGGAGCTCGAATGGTTCACAGACGGCTCTAAAACAAAAAGCGGCACAGGCGCTGGAATTCTGGGAGTGAGACCATATAGGGAGCTGGTGGTCCCTATGGGTCCGTATCCCGACAGTCTTTCAAGCGGATGTCGCAGCTATTATGAAATGTGCTCGTGAGAATCTTCGTCTGCGATATAGGAGCAAGACGATTAATATTTTCACGGACAGTCAGGCAGCGCTGATGGCGCTGGACTCTTGCGTGATCAAATACAAACTGGTTTGGGATTGCTATCAGGCCGTTTCCTCCCTTGCCAGAATCAACAATGTAACCGTTTATTGGGTTCCTGGTCATGAGGGGATTCTTGGGAACGAAAGAGCTGATGCCCTGGCCATCCAGGGCTCAGCGACAATTATGACGGGCCCTCAACCGTTCTGCGGTGTTCCAAGGTGTGAATCCTCTAGGGTTGTCTCGAAATGGATTCGCACGGAGCATGAGAGAAGGTGGAGGTTGCATCCGGGTTTGAGAATGAGTAGAATGGTATTACAGTCACCTTCCTCCAGGGTGGCTTCGGACCTTCTCTCATTAAACAGATCCATGTCTTCTCAGGTTATTGGTCTCATTACGGGACATGGTCACCTGAGGAAGGATCTTCACATAGTCTGCATCCTTCAGGAGGATCCGCTCTGTAGAAGGTGTAATGATCAAGAGGAGACTACTGAGCACCTGCTCTTTGATTGCCCCGCAATAGCAAGAGAGCGGTATGCCATCTTTGGTAGTTTGGACAGGGGTGGTGAATTTTCCCAGGAGGACTTGATAGGTTGTTCTTGGCGGTTTGTGGAACTGCTGAAATTGTAGACTGGTGGCCTCATGGTGTGTTTCCGGGGTGTGCAAAAAGCCCTTGAGGCTTACGTGCATGGCAGTAGGCCGCCCCAAGGGGAAAAAAAAGATATGTAATAGCTTTACATTTGTATGACGAAGATTATTAATTGTAAATACTATTCCATACATAAACTGTTACTCTTATTTATAAAGCATAATTACTTATCAAGTCACTGAAAATAATTTTGATCTACGAATGGATCTTCCATAATTGGTTTATATAAATAAAATGGAAAATGAAAAAAAATATTGGTGTAAGTAAAGAAACATTTATTCACATTGATGTGAAATGTTTGTATATATAGTGATTGTAAATATGTTTTTACAAGAATGAGGAAGTAGCTGTTGGTCTACATGGTATAATCTTGTTGTCCAGTGGGTGCTGCTGTGTGTGTGACGGGTACTGGTGCATCGCCCACCATCAAACATTGTGACATCAGTGACTGTGAGAATGTGGGCCTGTATGTAACCGACTACGCTCAGGGAACATATGAGGACAACGAGATATCACGCAATGCACTTGCTGGCATCTGGGTTAAGAACTATGCCAATCCGATCATGAGGCGCAACCACATCCATCATGGTCGCGATGTCGGGATATTCACATTCGACAATGGTCTAGTAAGTTCAACTGTGCTATGGATGTGCATTTTCTACATTTGAACCCAAGTACTCTCTCTTTGTATTAAATACATTTACATAATTCTTAGTTATAAAAGCAAAATGCTCTCATGTTAAGCATGTATTTTAGGTTCTAAAAAAATCTTTTCCCCAATTTTATTACTGAGGTTAAAAAAATAAATTATTTGAAAAATTACTGTAGTGCCTATGAGATAAAATCTGTCCCAATATCTATCTTAGTGTCCAAAATTTATCAATCTTGGAAGGATTCACAAAAGCTCTTTTTGCCATTGTTCTTTAAATTTTAATTAGGTTCTAGCCAGAATCAGAAATCTTTTTACTTATAATGCCAGATTTTGAGTGATGTTAAAACTACAATGTAGACATTAATATAATACTGATGGTTGTATCCAGAGTTTTTAAATCCGATTCCAATTTGTCAAGTTGGGCTATACATTGACTGTAGATAAAATCAGTGATCAGCATTGACCTTCAAAGACAATACTACAGGGTCTATATGTTTGTGTGTATTTCTTTTTAACAAACTTTCTTGTTCAGTGTCTATCTGTTTGTGTGTTGTTTATCAAACTTTCTCAAATTTTATCTGTAAACAAATTTTTAATATTTTCAAACATTTCTATTTGTTTATTTGCTTTTCTCCAGTTGTTAAAAAATAAAAAATATTAATTAATATCAATGAATAATATAAAAATATTGGAAACTACCCTGATTTTGTACTACAATTGACAGTTATTTTACGGAGATTTTAGCCATTGCTTTTGATTTGATTTGTTAGTTGTAGGCTAATACTCGCTTACAATCAAATCAACTTTTATAAATTGACAATATTCAAACTAGCTAATGGCCAAAGAAGCAATACAAATATTTGAAAACCACTGATAAATTTTACATGCTAGTGACCAAGCCTGGGAATCAGCTACAGTTCTCAATAGGAGATAGGTTATAGTTTTTATTAAACTGAAAGGCTTTCGTCATTGAGAGTGAAGATGGCGCCGACTAGCAAAATCAAGTGTGGAACCTGTGCGAAAAATGTTCCTAAAAATAGTATGGCGATTTTGTGTGAGGGAAATTGTCAGTTGTGGTATCATAGTAAATGTGTTGGAATTGATGAAAAAGAATATGATTGCATAATAACGCTGGGCCGTAAAGTTATATGGATGTGTGATACGTGCCGCCATGATAGCCTCAAAGTGCCTGAAGTGAAAGACACTTCAATTGAAACTATTTCAGTTGAAAAGAACAATACATATTGTAATGACACTATAAAAATATTAACTGATCAAATTTTCCATCTGAGTGAAAATCAAAAAGGAATAAGTGAACAGTATAGTATCTTGAAGAAAGACAATGATAATTTACGTCAATCATTGAATAATCAAGCTGACGCCATCAGTGAAATTTTGACTTATACCAGTGACAGGAGGCTGTCATATGCAGGTAGATTGATGTTTCATGATAAAAACACATTTTCTAATATAGATAATGGACTTGCTAATAGTAAAACGTTGACTAATAGTAATAGAAGTAATAAACCCAATGATAGGCCTAACAGCCCTTCCAAGCCTATACTCTCAGTCTCAGGGGATGAGCAAGTGTACTTGGATAATAAGGACATTAAAAACTCTAATCAAGAAAGTAATGAAGGATTTCAACTGTACAAGTCACGAAGAAAGCTAAGAGAAGAAAATAAAATTGAAAGTGATAGGCCTAGGCCTACACATAATGATAACTGGTTAAAATTTCAGGCTAGGCCTAATCTAGGACGAGAAGTGGATGCAAAGAAAAGGAACCAATTCATCACCGGAAAATCTACAGAGAAACATAACCATACAACATCTGATAAAATGAGGTTCTTATTTGTTTCTAGGCTGAGTGCTCGAACTGAGTGTGAAGACCTGAAAACATTTCTGGATAGCTGTAAGGCGGGTGATTACATGGTAGAAAAGCTTAATTCAAAACATCCTGAGTTATATTCATCATTTAAAGTTGGCATTCCATCCAATTACTACAGTGACATATACTCACCTGATTTTTTGGCCAGAGAATGTATTCGTCTCAAGATTTATAAACAAAGTAAGAAAGACTAGATCTACCGAATCTTTAAACCGGGAGAATGGTCTAGCCCAAAAAGTTTCTTAACAAGTAGGCCTAGATCAAACCTTAAATTAGGTCAATGGAAATTAGTTGACCTATATAAGTATCAGTGTAGGCCCACAGCTTACCCTGAAAAAAATCAGTACGACTGCTTGGTTCCTATGCCTACCATAAACCAAGAGTTAGCTAAAATTTTCTTCATAAATATACAAGGTTTAAGGGAAAAATGCGAAGAACTGGAACTCCTGTTATGTCAAAACAAATACTTTGTTGCATGCCTTGCAGAACATTGGCTGAATACAGATGAAATTGAACTATGGGTACCTGAAGGCTTTTCTCTGGGCAGCAGTTTTTGTCGCAGTGTTCATATTCGCGGAGGGGTAAGCATTATATGTTGCTAATAACCATATTTTTAAGGAAATTTACCTGAAGAATTTCTGCAATGAACTCCATTTTGAAGTTACTGGTGTAGAACTCACAGAATTCAATCTGATCGTGGTGTCCCTTTATAGATCACCAGATGGTAGTACAGAAATATTTCTGCAGTCATTGGAGAAACTTTTAATCTTTCTCTTTCGATTAAAGTGCAAGTTAATCTTGTGTGGAGATGTAAATGCTCATTTTGACGTTACTACTAATAAAGCTACAGTAGAAAGATTTCTGAATGTATTAAGGCAATTCGACATATATTGCACAAACAATAAGCCTACACGTGGAAATTCATGCTTGGATAACATAATTACCAATTTGAAACCACATGAATATATTACAGAAGTCATACGACCATCTTTGTCTGATCATGATGCCTTACATTTTGAGTTTTTCGGTGAGTAAGCCTATTTCTTACACACATGATAGGCCTAGTCAATTAAAAACCGTTAGATTGATTACTCCCAAGAACATAAGTTACTTTATGGAACTCCTCGAAGAGGAACAGTGGTGCCAGTCTTTTTCACCTGATTTAACAGCTAGTAACTGCTTTGAAAATTTTTTCGAACGATTTTTGACCTTATTTGAGACTAGTTTTCCACTCAAGAAGGCTAAAAAATTAAAAGCTAGTACAGCTAATATGAATTTTAAAAAAGGTTCTGCTTCAACTGGTTGGTATTCACTGGAGCTGGCAGCAATGAAGAACCAAATACTACTTTGTAAAGACATGTGTAATAAATATAGCAACGATCAGCTCTTGCTATTATTTAAGAACCTGAAAAGACACTACAGACTTGCACTACGAGCAGCTAAAATACAGAAAAATGAAGAAATAATTGAACATTCTTACAACAAATGTAAAGCGGCCTGGAATATCATAAATAAAACAGCTAAACGCAGTCCGGTCAACAATCTTGGTAGCAGCATCCAGCCTGATGACTTCAATAACTATTTCATCACTGCTGTAGAAGATATAAGTTTAAAAGTCAAAGCATCCCCGGAGAGTGCAGTGCAGTGTCTTAAAAGTGTAAATTTGGTGTCAGCCAATTCGTGTTGTGTCTTTTCACCAGTTAGCTCGAATGAGGTTGTTTAACATAATAATCTCGTTAAAAAATTCCTCATCCAGAGATGTCTACGGACTGTCCAGTGACTTAATAAAAAAGATTGCTTCGGTGATTATTGAACCATTAACTTATTGTTTTAATAGGTGTATAAATGATGGTGTTTTTTCCAAATAGTTTAAAGTTTTCTAGAGTGGTACCTATCTTTAAAAAGGGTAATCCAGATATACCCAGTAGTTACCGTCCGATCTCTTGTATCCCAGTCATAGGGAAAGTCTTAGAAAAAATTCTTAAAATACAAATTTGTAAATATTTTGAGTCTTCTGGTTTGTTTAATGATAGTCAGTATGGTTATCGTCCTGGTAGATCAACTACACATGCCATTGATGGCTTAATTAATCAACTTTTACTGACCTTAGAGAGTAAAAATGCTGCCCAGGTCACCTTATGTGACCTGAGTAAAGCATTTGACACAGTCAACCATGTAATTTTATTGAGTAAGTTGGAATGTTACGGTTTCTATGGCAAAGATTTGGAAATTTTGAAGTCATATCTTTCAGAGCGTAAGCAATTGGTCGACCACAATGGCAGTTTGTCTGAAGTTTTAGAATTTAAGTTGGGAGTACCTCAGGGGTCTGTTTTAGGGCCTATACTCTTTCTAGTTTTAATTAATGACCTAAGCAATAATTTGTCCTGTTACTCTACAATATATGCAGATGATACAACATTGTTATCTTATCATAATGATGTGGATCAGCTAAAAATAATTTCAGAAAACACATTGTTAGAGGCAACTCATTGGTTTGAAACTAATGGACTATTCCTAAATAAAGAAAAAACACAGCATCTGTTGGTAACCTTAAAAACAGAAGATCTCTTAGATTCATTAAGTACAGTGAAGCTTTTAGGTGTAAATATTGATTCTAATCTGTCATGGAAAACTCATATAGCCTATATCTGTAAGAGATTGTCTAGAGTGATTTATTTTACTTGCAAACCTTAAAAATAAAGTGTCTCCAAGATATTTAAGAATGGCCTATTTTTTCATTTTTTGAAAGTATTATAAGATATTGTTTAATTGTGTGGGGTAATGGAATAGGCATTCAAAAGGTTCTTATTGTACAAAAAAAAGCTATACGAATCATAACTGGCTCTAATCCCGCGTGATCACTGTCGACCTCTTTTTAGGCAATTAAACATTGTTAACTGTTGTAAATTTGTATATATTTGATGTATTAATGGTAATAAAGAAAAATCTGCATCTTTATACACAAAGAAATGCCATACACTCTCATAATACACGAAACCAAGAAAGAATTGAGCTGCCTAGATTAAGACTTTCAAAATCAATGAATTACCATAAAAACATGGGAATAAGGCTTTTCAATAAGTTACCAGTTTCTTGGAAAAATTTAAACCATCGTAAATTTTCAGAGAGATTACATGAATGGCTTGTAAATAATCCACTATACAACCTAGAAGAATATTTTAAATTTAATTTTAACACTTAGTCTAGATTGTGTATAGGCTAGTGAGTACTATTGCTTAATAGGATTGTTTTTAAAACACTATTGTGACAAATTAGTCAACTAATAGTTTCTAGTATTGACGATGTCTATTGCTTGTTATGTGACTTGCCGAAAGATAAATAAATGTCTTTAATTGTCTTTAATTGTCAATCTTAATTCCGGTACTGACAATGATTTGTATATTACAACTCATTTACATGTCTCTTAACCCCTTAAAAACTGTCCAAAAGTTAGACTTATTAGTCAAAAAGATTAGGCATATTTGAGGCATTTAGCATTGTTTTACCAATATGGTCTAACTCCTGTAAATACTTATAGCCAGAATGATAATTTTGTTGAGAAATTACTTGTGACATTCTCTTTTATTTCTTAAAAAATGGTACACAATTTTTCATACACATATTAATTTTTGATTGTAGGAAATAAGATTAAAATTAAAAGGAATTGTTTGGAATTGATTGTGATGAAAAAATATGTTTAAACTTCATCTGTGATTTTGTTATTTGTTCTAATACTTATTTGGCTATTTTATTTCCAAATTATATTGCAATATCTAAGTTTTCACAGCAATTTATATATTATATATGTTTAAATATTTACCTGTACAGAAACTTTTTTTCTACAGGATTATTCTATTGTAATTATTTTTTGCTACAAAATAGGTAATGGTAAAATAGGTACATAGGTAATATATAGGCTCATGTAGAAAAACGTTGCTGACGTAAGTTGTGTTTTATAAAACATTAAGTATACAAGGTCTGTCCAAAAAGTGACCGACCGCTGACCAGTAGGCGGCCAGCAGAGTAACCGATAAAGACCCGGCCGGCTCGAACCGGTTATTGGAGGGGAGGGGTGAGCCTACTCCTTCCCATATTAGGCATTGAATACGATCCGGTCACTCAGTGAGTCACAGCGCTCTGTTCCGTACAGTACTGCCGTGTGTGTGAGTCGCATTTCAATATGACTGAACGTGTTGAGCAGCCTATTTGCAATAAATTTTGTCAAAAACTTGGCCATTCAGCATCAGAGACGATTACTATGATACGGAAAGTTTATGGGGGATACACAATTAATAAAAGAGTGGTTTAGGCGGTTTAAAAATGGACGTATATCAGTGGAGAGTGATGACCGATCTGGCAGGCCTTCAATGGCCAGAAACGCTGAAAATGTTGAACGTGTTCGTGCAGCAATTAATGAAAACCGTCGATTGACTGTCTGGGAGCTGGAAGAAGATTTAGGAATACCAAAATCGTCAGTTTGTAACATTTTACACGAAGATTTAAAAATGAACCGTGTTTCGTCAAAATTTGTTCCTCGGCTGCTGACAGAAGACCAAAAGAACTGCCGACTTTGAAATTGCACAGGACAATCTGGATTTGATAAAAAGTGACCCAGGGCTATTTAAAAAAAGTTATTACTGGTGATAAGTCATGGGTTTATGGCTATGGCCCTGCAACAAAGGCTCAATCTTCACAGTGGAAAAACTCGCAAAGAGCAACGGCCGAAAAAAACAAAGGCAAAGTCAAGTCAAGTCAAAAATCTTTATTAACAATTTCTTCAAGAAATGTAATAGAGTCACAGAATTTACAATCATGTTTACAAATAAAGTTAAAGGATTTAACAATAAGTCAAAAATTGGTTTATTTATTAATTGTGTGCAGTTCTTCCTAGGTGGTCCTGTAGTTCCTGCAGCGGTCAATGAATTCATTGAGGGTATAGATTGTTTCTTCAAGCAGCCAGTTTCGCAGTCTTCTTTTCAGAGTGTTGTTGTCTCTTCTCTTGATTTCAAAAGAAAGCAAGTTGAAGAGCTTTGCGCCGGCATATGATGGTTTCTTCGTAAAGAGTTCCATCCTGTGTAGTGGGAGGATGTAATCCTGTGCGTTTCTAGTTGCATGTCCTCGAAAGTCTCCAAGCTTCTTCAAGTTTTTCTTTGTGGCGTGAAGAATTACCTCCAGAATATAGATAGCCGTTACTGTCAGGATTCCGCGATCCTTGAACACCTGTCTGTAGCTTTTCATGCGGCAATAGACTCACCATAGTCCTTAGGGTACGCTTTTGCAGGACAAGAACTTTGAATATTTGTACTAGATGTACTGCCCCACAGTACCACACCATATCGTAGGTGACTCTCAAACAGAGCATGGTAAGCGGTGGTCATAGCTTCATTTGTACTGGTGGCCTTTACCCTTTTCAGAACAAATGTTGCTGTGCTTAGTTTTTTGGCACAAGTAATCAACATGCAGAGTCCATGAAAAGACAGCTATCCAGAATCATTCCCAGGTGTTTTAGTGAGTCAGTCATTATTATATTAGGAGGTCCTGATACCCTATCTTTTAGTCATCCCAGGTTTCATCTGCTTTGTTTTTGAATGAATAGAACGGGTCCCAGGACGGATCCCTGGGGCACGCCCTGTGATACACCCCTAGGTTCTGAAGCCACTCTCTTCACTGACCCTTCAATAACATGTTTGATTTCAACAATCTGTCTTCTGTTTACACAAATAGCTTGTGAAACCATTTGAGAGGTGTTCCCCATATTCCCAGAGAATCAAGCTTCTTCAGTATTAGGCTGTGGTCAAGACAATCGAAAGCCTTGCTTAAGTCTAGAAAGGTACTAACAACAGAGTTTCCAGAATCAAAGCTATCGATAACAAACTCAATCAGGTCAACAAGCCCAGTTGTAGTGGATTTTCCAGAGATGAAGCCGTGTTGTCTCTCTGGTAGGAGCTTGTTAAACTCAAGATGTTCAATTAGTCTTATTAGCACAACTTTTTCGATGACTTTAGATACCGTTGGGATAAGTGATATGGGTCTAAAATTGGTTATTTCATCTCTTTGACCTTGTTTATGCAGAGGAATTACTTTGGCAGTTTTTAGTTTATTTGGAAAGACTCCTTGTGAAAGCGATTTGTTTATGATGTCCTTCAAGGGAGCACACAACTCTTCTTTGCAGAGCTTCAGAAGTCTTGAGGAGATATCATCTACACCAGCTGACATTTAAGATTTCATTCCTTGGATGATAATCCTGACTTCTTCACTCATTGTAGGTTTGAAAGCAACAAGTTTGCTCCTCGAGTTGTGCTGAAAAACACCCTGTACCAACAGTTCTTGTGGGGGTTATTGGCTTTTAAAGTCTTTTCTTTTCTGCCACTGTTCTTAAGAACTTGTTAAAATGTTCTGCTATCTTTAAGGGTTCCTCAGTTTGCATCTCCTGCGATGCTTAACTTCCATTTTTCTTGTTCAGCACTCATTCTCGAAGCCCTCTCACAATTAATCATGCTCCAAATCATTCTACTTTTATTTTTCAGAGTCAGTTTATCAACTTTTCATTAGCCTTTCGCCTGATAGATCTTAATTTTAAGTCATATTCCTTTTTTGTTCTCGAGGCTGCTATTTTGTCTTCTTCCTGACCCGTGAGAATGTACTTGTTATTAGCAGCAATATATAATCTTCTCTAGGTTATCTGCTTCTGGGCTGGAGATGGTTAGCTTAGATCGTTGACTATTGCGTTTTGAATTTCTGTAAGGAACAAAGTTATGTCTAACACACGGTTGTCAAAATGTTGATAAAGTTATCATATGCCATGTCTGCTTCTGATGCCTTGTAGATTTTCTCCCAAGATTGGTTAGACACTAGGTTTTTAAAAAGTGCCACGTTACGAGAGGTGAAGGTTCTGTTGCAAGATGTTGGGTTCTTTTTAGATCTACAAGGAAACTTGATAGTGCATAACTGCCCTGTATGGTCGGATATGTCAGTGTCAACAATATCTACATCTATCATGGTATTGTTCAGGTTAGTGGCACACAACGTCTATGGATGAGATGGATGTGTTGGTGATTCTTGTTGGTGTAGATCAAGCCTAGCTATTTCATAGGAGGCTAAAAGATCACGGAGGAGGAACTTCTCATTGGTATCTTCCAGACTGTCAACATTCAGATCTCCAACCAAACAGATTCCGCAGTTATTTTGTGGAATAGTGTCCAAAGCCTCGGCAATCAATGCTAGTGTTTCATCAAAAGGAGCATTAGGAGGTCGGTACATCCCCAAGACAAAGAGATCACCTTTCCTTGTCATCATTTTTACGGCAGCCATTTCACAGATTAATTCTTGGGTTAGATTAGCAATGCTGTGATCTTTTACAGAGTTGGCTAGAGTTTTGCGTTTGTATATAGACACGCCCCCTTTGAGATGGTTGACTCTGCAATAGGAAGTTATGAGGTTATAATTGATCAGATTAGCGTTAGGAAGAATGCTGTTGCTAAGTCCATATTCTGTCAGCACAACTATGTCAGGCTTAGAATGATTAAGGAAATGGTTGAGCCTATCAAGTTTGTTGCTAAGTTGAGATTGAAGGTTGCTGCTGAAATTTGAACCTGTTTGGTGGTGAGATTTTCTTAGTGTGAACTATTGCAGAGATTTGGTGAGTTTCGGGAGTAGACTGCTGAACTTCTTGGTTCCTTCCATTTGTTTTTCTTATCCACTTGCTCAAGAGATCATCTGCTGTTGGTGTAATGTATTTAAAAGATCCTGTATGTCTGGTTATGGCGGACTAAGCAGTGGGGCAGTGAGTCCATACATATATTTCATCTTTATACTTGGATGTTCGTATTACTATGATGTTCTCCGCCTGTCTCCCTTGGTATTCATGGATGGTTGAAATGTTATACCCCATCTTGCTTAATTCAAGCTTTTCAGATTGTTTGAAGACCAAGGATTTTGTATTGACCAGAATTTATCTGCAGGTTGGGAATCCCGTTAGGGCAGATCAGCATTGACTCATTGCTTTCTGGGTTGCTGGCTGTCATGCCTTGTTCGTAGAAAGTTGAGAGAAGATCTGCAACACTACTTGTACATCGGTATGAGTGAACTGAGCACTTGAGTCAATTCTGCTGTTTCCAGGATGTTAAAGTACTTTAGATCATGGGGGGTTCTGTTTATGTGTAAGGTATTTGGTTTTTGTCCCCAATCAGCAGGGGCAGGGCCTCTGAAACTCCAGCAAGAGCGCAAGCAAACAGAATTTCCCCTTGTGTGTAGCATTAATGCTTCATCCACAAATTACCCTCTTATATTTTTCCTTCCATTTTTCAGGTGGTCTGTGGAGTTTATGATGAAGGAAATGTACTGTTCGACAGGAGTCCTTTATCTCTTTAGCAGATGTTTCTTCTCGTTTTAATTTTAGCCGCTTGCGGAAGTCAACTGCTGTATTTCGTGTTGGGAAACAGTACAAGGTCACCCTCCCTATGGTTGTTGATAATAAAGGTTAGTTTTCCTGCAACTGGGGACTCCTTGGACCAACTTAAGCCTTGTTCCCACTGTGTCTCTGCTACCGATACCCTGACGCTGTTGTAACTGTCAAGATAATGCTGACAGTTTTTTTTTTGACCAGGACGACGTTGTTCATCACAAATGTGCTCCAAGAGGGCAGACAGTGAATAAGGAGTATTATCTTGAGGTCCTAAGGCGGCTACGAGATGCAGTTGCAAAGGAAACTACCTGAACTGTGGGACTGGATCCTGCACCACGACAACGCGCCACCCTCGTTCCTCAAATCTTATTCAGGGCGTTTTTTTTGTCAAACACAACATCAACCAATTACGACAGCCTCCCTACAGTCCTGACATAGCTCCTTGTGATTTCTGGCTATTTCCGAAATTAAAAATTCCTTTGAAAGGAAAAAGATTTAACGATGTTGAACAAATAAAAGAAAATGCGATGAAGGACCTGTTAGCCATTCCTCAAAA
>NW_025785158.1:0-20605 GCF_021130785.1 Homalodisca vitripennis | reverse complement strand
AAGACAATTGAACAATGTTGAAATTATTTAAGTATTACAAGTAAACACCAATTTTTAAGCACCTGTGATTCAAAGTAAGTGTTCAAAATTTTCCCCTACCATCATCTGCAATGTCCTAGGCAGGGTTGCTACAGGAAAAAAATTCCAATAATGAAATTCCTTTGACTTTTCCGATGATTTTCCTAGACCAAATTTTTTCATTTTTCCCGCGACTCTTTTTGTCGACGCAATCCCCAGGGTTTAGGCTGCCTGCTTCCATGCGCCGCGTCCATCCTGCAGGCTTGGGACTTTCGGCGCGGCCGGCTGCAGTAAGTTTTATTTGTGTAAAGGGATTTTATTTATTTTTCCCTGACCAACGTTCAAATTTCCCCTGACTTTTTCTCTGACTTTGAACCCGATTTCCCCTGACTTTTAAACACTGATTTCAAGTCCGTTTTTTTGTACCTCCCTGACCTGTAGCATCCTGCATAGGCGTTTGTTAAAAGCCCATCCACTGCATTTTTGAAGGGTAGTCATCGAGGAATATCTTGAGCCTTCTTGGACTATGAGAATTTCTTAGGTGCGCCAAATTTTGAGGCTTAGGTACGATAAACTTTATCTTTGTGAGGTTATCCCCAAAGAAAAAAAAATCCAGCGGAGATAATTCAAAGGAGGAACGAGCAGCACTCTACTGCACCACGTCTTCCTAATCCACCTGTGAAGGAATATCGTAATCCAAGGAAAATTCTCTAACAAGGAGAGCAAAGTTGTGGTGGCGCGCCATCCTTGTTTGGAAATATAAAAAATAATTTCTTTGAAATTGGTCGACCAAGAGCCAGCTTGTTAGTGCAGTGAATTATCTCATTTTGGAGCATTGCTAGATACAGTCACCATTTAAATTACCATTGATAAATAATGGGGTCTGGGAATGGGTGGGGTTGGGGGGTCGGGAATGGTAATGTGGGTGGGAAGGGGAGAGTGAGGGGGCCACCCCCATAATTAATTTTGATTTCCTAAAATAGCCTGCCCAAAACTGTTAAGTTTCTGGGGATGCCTGTGTATGACTCAATCTCTGCCTCTTTTCCACATTCTAAACAGTAGTTTGTGTATTGGGTAATAATTATTGATTTCCTGTTCCCTTCGATTACCTACAGTTTATATGTTCTACATTGTAATACTTAATAATTTAGCATTATTGCAATTGTTTTAAATTTCAAAATAGCTATAACTACGTGAATGAATGCCACCTTTTTAAGTCCGGTTTGCGGCATTGTACTCTGCTAAGTAAGACCTTTAATTTGATACCACAAATTTGACCTATGGCCCCCCTGCTATTTAAGAATTTTGTGAACCTCCTTGTGGACCGTCCCCCAAAGGGTATTATCCGGTTCGGGTAAATTGACACCCCAAATTAACCAACGAGCTAAGGATGGCAGATGTGTGCCGTTAACGATCACCACTCCCAGTACTAACAATCGCACGTGTGAACTTTGGTATTTCCCCCTTTCTATTATGTGTTCAAAAATTAAAAAAAGAGGTTCCAGACGTTAATTGACATACCCTATCTCCCTGGTATATATATTATTTATAATACACACTTTAAGATTGCAAACTGGTTTCCATTCACTGCCACTACATTTATTAATAATTCGATTATGGTACTGAAATGGCTAGTGGTAAAAGTTCATCCCTCGGGTAGTGGATTCGTGTAGTCCAGCGGTTTTTTCATTGTAATCATGCTGGATTTTTCCGGGGGTGGGCCGCTTTCTCGAGGGAAGGAGGATATTTTAATGTTTTGAATTTCTCATATCTTCTTTCCTTTTCATTTGTATTCAGGGGTGAATGTGATTTTAAATTTTTTATTATATTAAACATTTGGCCACGTTTTTTCTTCTTCTATGATTGCAAACCACTGTTCAATGATTCAGAAAAAAGCAACACTACGTTTTGAGATCTGCATAAATTGATCTCTTCCTCGGGAAGATAAAATCAATATCTACAATACTATCTAGGTTAAAATAATCAAAATTATAATACCAAAGCCTGGCAGCAAAAGGGTTTTAAAACATGGGTGAGTGACACCAATTTTTTCCTCTGTTGCACTCAGCAATTTAGGTGTCAGTTGACTATGCATGTTACAAAAAAGAAAACAAGTTTTAAAATAAAAATTAAAGTTTAATGTAATAGATACATTTGTAAGGTTGCTGTTGTTGATTGCAGCAAACAGAAAACCTCTTCACTGTGACACTTCTTAGTCCAGCTGAAACATGAAAAAATAATACTTAGCAATATATCTCAAGGCTGTGTATTTTAGAAATGTCATTTTTACAATATTGTCCCTAGCAATATAGATTTAAAATACCTTATTTGGATACATTATAATAAACAACATTCCAATACAGATGAGTTCAGATTATTGTTACTTAAAAGTACGAGATGTGCAACTTACACTTAGTCTCAAACTCTTCTTTTTATACTTTTATCTTCATTAACCCTTCTGAATTTAATTTAATTTTCAGTGTTCACGTATTTAGTTTGTCAGTATGTCTTTATTACATGCACTTTACCATACACATTTAGACAACTATTTACCACGACCTATGTAAAATAGATATCCCATTTTTATTTGTTATAAATCAAAATAATGGAGGCAGATTACATTATTTTATACAATGATATTTAACCTTTTGAGTGCCAGGCGTAGTCCTTCCAGCACGGGAAGAATAAATAGGTAGGGTTTTTGTGGAACAGTTATTCCTGTCACAAGCATTGTTATATAAAATATTTGTCCCAAAAAACTCAAAACAAGTTGTAACTTGGTACAAGATATAAATAACATGTGTGCAAGCAAGCACGTGTGAGTGTGTGTATATATATACTATATATATAAAACAGGGGGTGGTTTTGGCCTCTGGGGTAGTAATGTTCAGTGAAATTATACTGAAATGTTTTATTTTGTATATCAAATGTAGGGTAATATGGAGACGTATGTCTACAGAGAAAGTGTATTAACATCACTTGATATACAGGTTGAACACTCAGTACTGGAACTCAATTTTAGTTATACAAGTTTGACTGTTTAGATTATCATTAGAAATAAATAAATACCTATCATGGCAAAGTAATTATGATGTGGTTATAACTTTTTCAGCAAACTATAGAAAATAACAGGATTAGATTATTTCCATACCGTATCCATAAAAAATGTACAAAAAAATCCATGTAAATTTTTTTAGATAAATATTCCACACTATGGCTTAACCCTTCACATGCCATTAACTTCCTATAACACCAAGTAACAATTATTTTTTCTTTAACTTTAAATCAAATGTTTTATAATAACTAAATTATAAAAGGTAAAAGCAAAAAAAGTATAAAACAGGCCATATTACTTGAAATTAGTGTAGACGTATTTACTGATAAAATTTTAAAAGAACTATTTCCTTAAATTAAATTTAAATTTGATAATAAAATGTAATTAAAACTGAAAAGTTTTTATAAACTACTCATAGTTGGTATGTTTACTAATCACAACACTACCACACGATGCAAAATAACTAGGTACGTAGTAGACGCGCGCACTTGTGACAACTGAGAAGTAAATACACCTCACGGATATGTTTGGTTATGGCTCTAAAGGAGATGCAGAACTGACAAGCAAGTGGTCGGAGTTTAGACAAAGGGCGCTCCCCACCCCCCTGCTACGGAGTGAAGGTCGTTTATAAATACTTCCTTGGAGTACACTGGGCATTTTGCAAACTAAAAAACTTTTTCAAGAGACAATCTATAATATCGGATATAACTGTATTTGGAGTTTCGGTCAGTCTAAAATTCTAATATCCGTCTATGGCGTGGGAAGAGTTAGAGATGTTTTTAAAACAATTAAAAATCTAAAATAGCTAAATGTTTAAAAAATATATGTTTTAACCCTTTGGATGCCAAGCAAATTTCAAGATTCGTTTTGAGTAATGCCATGCATATGAGCTGTGGGTGTTTCCTGAGTGCCAGTGGTAAATGGCCTATAACAGCCCAAGTGTGTGCCAAGCACAAAATAGCTATTTTGTTATGTTTAGACTAAAAATTGTATAACTCCTATCCTAATACTGATAAATGGACAATTTTTGTTTTGTTTTGTAGGTTATGAAATATACTGTTATGTATTAACAAAGTTTTATGATAATATCCAAAAATATAAATAAGTAAACTAAAAAAAAATAAAAAAAAATTTTATTATATTTTTTAAATTAGAAAACTTATATTATTTTACTATTTATGTAAACATATGTTACATTATTACATTAGTATGTATAAATATATGAACCAATATAGAAAATTTCAGAAAGAAATATTGAGAAATAAAAGTTTTATAAGATTTTTAATAAAACTTTACATTTGGACCTAAAATGCTAAAATATTGACAATGTAATGTAAGAGCATATTGTAAGGCAGGACTTTTCTGAACAACAATACTATATTTATTAAACTTAGCATTGAGATGGTTGAAAAACATTGGTTTAGGGACCCTAATGCATGTTCACAAAAAATAAAAATCATGACAAATAGCCTATTTTTTTATATTATTTGCTTTTACTCACCCTCAGTTATTGAAAGGCAGAAAAAGTCCAATCTTCAATCACTCACTATTTTTTAGTGCCTATAGTCTATAGCATAGGCCTATTGAAAAATGTTACTAAGTCTATAAAAAACAATGCAAAGAAATGTCTCTCTATATAAAATATATACATTGTTACATAAAACGTTTCAGTCTATTTACACTCGTGGCGGGGGAGACAGTCAAGGTGGCAACCCCGGGTGCACTTGACACATACTGTCCTGGACCTTAATACTATAACAAATTATATATCAATTTGTTAAGTAACTCTTCCCCTTTCGTTTGATGTATCTGTTATGAAGATTCGCTTACTATATGATTTAAAAAAATAATTATAATCGCAAAGCCGAAAATATCGGCCCGCGGCAACACTTTGGTTAAACGTAAAGGGCCGAAAATATCGGCTTCTCTGCACACTTTGGTTAAATATAGTGAGCCGATAATATCGGCCCTTGGCACCCAAAGGGTTAATGTTCTATATAGCCTAAAAACAATAATATAAATTGTAAGCTACCTTCTTGAATCCAATCTCTGAGGCGTACTCCCTGAAAGCACTGTCTGCAGAGGTTTAGACCATACTTTCTGATCAGTCCGTGGCCATTTGGCACAAGCTCGGCTGTAACACAACGACACTAAATCACACACACATTCTTAACTTATAAATCTACTTCACAATGGCCACAAACGTTGTCATGCACACTTGCTTTCATTGTGTCCAATAAAAATAAACATATTTAAGACCAACCATCTGCAGTAAAATATATATACATACATACATACATATACTAGCAGTTTCTGCGGCTTTGCACACAGTTTCCTGTTGAAAAATAGTGCACTATATTTACGTACTCTTTTACTATCACATTCTAAACACCCCTGAGATAACTGATAGTCGTTCCTTCGTGAGCATATTATGAAGGGGTGTACCATATCTCCTGTCGCTACATTGTGTGGTTATTGCTAAGTATTGATATGTTATTCAGTACAATTAATTTATTTAGATGAATCTCGATAAACTAATTAGGTTATAAAGAACCAAATTCTGTCTGTTAAAAAATTAATTTTCTGTCTAGGAATATTTCCAGTATTTTTGTGGAGGAGTTTGCCTTCCTTGTATTACGATCAAGAAAGTGTATCAACAAAAACCAATTTCGATCATAAAGCGTCTTCTTTCGGCTCTTTTCATTTGCCTTTTCGATTTAACTAAATTCGATTACATTATGTGCAAACATTCACGGCCTTGTACAATGAGGTTGGTTTTTATAACAGCGTTTAATAGTATTATCATTGCATTAGATAGTTTATTGATCACAGGTGCAATCTACATTTAAAATTAGGCAATAACTTCTATGCAATCTGCATTACACTATTGATCAAGCACTTTACAATAATTTTAAATGTAAACAAATGTTTTCTGCCTCTTTGATGAACTTCAGCTGAAAGTGTTAACAGCTTTTAAACATCAGTTCACTTTTTATTACGTGTCGTAGTGCAGTCTGACGGATCCAATGTAAAACACTCCAAAATCAACAACTACTTACAAATGAAAAATTAATTAAATAAACATTTTTCCAGTGGACCAAATTGTGAATCTAAACCATTCTCGAATTACATTGAAAACACACAAAATTTAATCAAAATCGGTCCAGTCATTTAGGAGTAATTCAGTCACATACACACGATCACAAGAAATATATATATATATATATGTAAAGATATATATATATATATATATATTTTTCTACTGTTGTAATAATGTTAGAGCAATACATGCTGTACACAAAAATAAGATAGAAATATTATAACAAATTTTATTGGTAGACAGAAATATTTAATTTTACAAGCAAATTTTTTGTCATATTTAGTTAAAAAGTACTAACAGAAAAATTTGTGATAAATTTAAAACAAAAATATTTTTAGTTTTTACGTAATTTTTCTGGGAAATTAGAGAACCAAGCGAACAAAGTGAATGATTTTTTTTAGTAGACCTACCAAGTTTCTAATAATAGAACTTTTAAGCTTATATAGTCCCATAAATTCCACAGCCACAAAAATTTAAATAATTTTATATAAAAATAACAATGTATAAAGTTATATGGTTTTTTCAAATGCCTTAATATGGTAATAGTTCATGATTTTGATTAGACGTCATATGCTACAAATATTTACAGTATAATGCAATTATTACCTTGTATAATAACAAATGAGTCTGTATTTCCTATATCCAATATAATATATAAACTATATTGTCTATTATATATATAATATATATATAAAGATTGGATTGAAACTAAAAGAAAAAAAATTAATATTATTTTTTTTAATGTTTAAATAAGTACTTTACATGCTAAAATTCGTGGTCATAATGACATCTTACTAACATCAGGAAATTTTGTTTAAAGATGGTTATAGATCATTTTAATCCCTTAACCCTAAATTTACCCCAGAGGCTATCCTAAGAACTACCTTGAATATAGAACCTATTTAATGTTATATTTGTGCACTGTTACTTCTTATTACCTTAAATGTATTCTAAAACTATCTGCGCCCAGTGGCTTAATGTGTGTTCTGTGGTTAGAACTTGTAGTACAGCATAAAGAACAATACTGTAGTGGATAACCATAGTGTTCGACTAACATGGCGAGTTAACTGTAATACTGTTAAAAAAACTGTAATACTCACTAAGAAATTTATATTTATGTGTAAAGGGACTGCACACTAACAAATTAAACGTAAACATAACCTTACGACTAGGAATATTTTGAATCTACAATTTATTATTATAACAATTATTTAAATTTGTCCCATCAGTAACAGTTTGTGAAGTCTAATGCAAAACATGATATTGCTTAAGAATTAGATTGTAAAACTATATACAGGGTGAGTCTGACCACCCGTGCAGTATTTACAGCTGTCTTCCTAACTGACTTCCACACTTTTTCTATCTCTTTTCTCCATAATTTGGTCTCTTCGAACCCGTTAAAATTATTTTCAATTTTGAAAAATGCCCTAAAGGGCCCAATTTGGGGGGTAGGGATGCTTTTTGGGGAATTTTTAAATGTAAACATGGGTCGTGTGATACATCAATTTAAAGGTCTAATTACACCGAACATTTTGGCGCAAACAAAAGTTAATTATCTTTAACCGTATGTACAGGGTGTACCAAAACGTTTGGAAATAGGACTTTAAAATAAAGTACTGTGTTAACCCTACCTACAATACGGAACAGCTCCAGATTTTTTTCCTAACTTGCTATTGACCTATTTTTCAATGAAATATGTGGTACGGGTATTTTTCACTGGATTTTCTAAATTTCAAAAATATTTAAAATTTAAGAATACAAAAAATCTTAACACTCAAAATTCTTAAATAGCAACATATAATAAATTTTATATCAAATAAAAGGTCTTTTTAAAACAAACATTTTTTGTATTTAACTTTTTTTCCTATCTCTTACTGTTTCAAAATGGCAGCCGAAAAAACTGAATTACGTATGTCTGTTTACAAAAATGTAACAAATTATTTAAATTAAAAATTCAATTTAAAAAATTGTTTGAGTCGAAATCTACCCGTTTTCAGTATTAATGTTAGATTTTTGTATCCAAAGATGGAACAACGGTTGACTTTAACCCATTGCGGATCACTGACGAGCTGGGCTCGTCACGCAGGGGCGGCCGGGACTAACGTCACGATGACGAGCTCAGGTCGCAAAAGCGGTCTGCTTTGTAAGTTTCCCTCCAAATAGTTCTATTAATGTCTGATAGATCGGGCGACTGTCTTCACTTGTCAACTAAGAGTGTTTAACAACGGTCTATAACGTTTTCCCCGAGTTTTCCAAAGGTTTATAAATATCCTACAGATCGTAGTTGTATGTTAAAAAAGTTGTATGTCGAAGTTAAAAAATCAGTTGTTATTATAATACTTTTGAGGTTAGTTACACAGAACTAAACGACGCAGATGTACATGTTGGCGGGTTTAGTCTAGACAATGGTCCGGATGTTGTAATCGCTTCGCCCGAGCTGCTTTATTTAGACCATGATTCAGACATCACCCCTGCCACCCCGTAACCTTGCTCGCGTGTTATCCTTCCTACATCACGGATATCCCAGCAGGCCCATGTTCCATCTGAACGAATACCTTCACAGCTGAATTTTTTCTAAGTATAAAATAGCGAGCGATACAATATTATCTCGTGCCCATGTCCCAAAACAATACGATCCGCAATGGGTTAACAGGAACTAATGAGTTTGACTCAAGGTCACAAGTTTCATGTGATGCTCCAAGATGATGTTAGAACAGGGAAATATTGCTCCGCACAGCTGCAATATAATAAGCATCCAAACACTCGAATGATCAAACTATCCATTAAAACTATTTAAATGCTGTCTCACTAAATTTAACTCACAACAATGTAACATTTAGACTGATTAAACTAATAAAATTATGAACGGGTTAATTGAAATTTTCACAATACAACACAATTATTGGGTACTACTCAGTCCTTATCTACTATTTGTTAATATGCTATATATAATTAATAAGATCATGTCCAACATGATCTGATGTCCGAGACGTTGGACGATCTGAGACATGATCTGAGGTCAGGAAAGTACCGATCAGAAATGCCCCTGGCCATCAGTGCAGGCTTTGGTTGTGCCTTCACGGCACAGTTCTGACAAAAAAAGAAAATCATCCTTTGCGATAGCTAGTATCCAAATATTAACTCAGGTCATGTGAGCGCTTGTAAAGGATATCTTTAACTTTGGTACTACTAGTAACCTAATCTAAACTTACTTATACTGATGAATATCGATAATTCAAATGTTGAATGCTTACTATACACTGCAGCCCCCTCCGCACAAGAAAGTAACCTGTTTCCACTTTTAGTATCTTAACCCTGGAACTGGCCATCATTTTTTTTCCCAAAATGGCAAGCACTTTTTGGGTGATTTTGTAAGGGGTTTTGTATTTTAAATCACTGCTCATCTATTTTTTTAGATAAAAACATTTTAAAAACATCAATGTCTTTAGAAATAAATGCAGTTTTCCCAAAAAAATATTAAAGGTTGAATCATTTAATGTATTTTTATTTTTTTACAAGATTAACGTAAAAATATTAGTAAAAGAATACATTTTTCTCAAAATGTATAGCACCCTCTCAGGTAATATGAAAGTTTTTAGAATAATTCTAAAATATACAAAAGTTTGGCTTATATACCTCAATTTACAAATTACAAAAAAAATATTTAGGTAAAAGAAGTTTATTGGTACTTTTGAACAATATATCTATAAAAAACTACAAAATCTGAAAAAAGTTTGTATAGCACTATTATGTATAACCATTTTGACATTTTGGAATCTATTGGATGAACAAATATTTTTATTCTAAGAGATAAATATATTTAGAAGAGAAAAATATGACATTTATAGAAGTTTACATTGTATAAGATATTTTTATATGGCAACAAACTTTTTTTAAAATTTTTACAAAAGTCAAAAATTGTGAAATAAATGCCTAACTGTTTTAGCTAACAATTTTTATTTTCATCCAAATATTATTTATAAAGATAGTACGTTTATTGAAGTTACAAAAATGTACAACAATGTATTTTTTATTTATATTTTTTTTTTGTTAAAAAAATAAAACAAGCGATGGTCATAGAAATAAAACGCTAATACCTTCAGAAAAAGTAAAAAAAAACTTTTTCACTTTTATAATAAAATACCTTTGCATAAATTCAAATCAAAATTTAATTATAATTAAAATTAAATTGTCTACAAAATTTTATAAAACACTGAAACCTACCCGTGAACATAGGCTTATTTTCAGTTTCACAAAAATCCAACCTATTCCCTAAAACTTAACCTAACCTCTACATTTTTTCACTTCACTAATTAAAAAAAAAACAATAAACAAACTTTTATTTATACACACTAAATAACGAAATGTCTAAAATATCCTAATGAATAGCAAGCAATACACTAATACCGGCAATGACGTAATAACAACAAAGAAATCAACATGGCAAACCCATGCGATGCGTTGTTCTTCTCTACTGGCTGAGTCGGTGATTGCGCAACAGAAACAAAAAAAAAAAATACTAGTTCATAGTCTTCGTTGTCTATTATACTGTTGCTTAGAGCAATTCTTCTTCTTTGTTTTGATATGATTTTCACTATTTCCAGACAACGATAAAGTAACAAAAATAACGAAATTTAATGAAGCTATTTTCGACGCATTAGGCATTTTGGGATTTTACAAAACACGAGCTTTTCAAACGCTTATTTTATAAACATTAATTTTCCTACTGGCTATTGAAAAGATGTTTCTGAAAGCCAAGAATACATGTTTTCAATGACGACACTTACGATCGTGTAGAACGTAAACTCACGTTAGGGAATTTTTACAAACATACGGTAATTTTAGCGTGTTCGCAAAATTACGCAAACAAATGGCAATCGGAAAATGTGAACATCCAAGTTTAGAATTTTATAATGAAAGATTTAACTTAACTATAGAGCGTTTTATGGTATAGATATGAAACCTTGAATCTTTATCTTTAGATTTACGTATGTTTTACTTCAAACAAAGTAAAAATAGACTTGCTGTGAGAGATCATATCACGACATAGTTTAATGCGTCGAAAATAGCTTAGTGCCATTTTGAAACTGTAGTTAATGCGTCGATAATCGCTTAAAGCCAGTTGCAGGGTTAAACCTAGTTATTTACCAAATGCCATTTCTACGAAAACTTAGCAGTCATCTTAATTTGCCACTCCGGCCAATAATTTCAAATTTATGCCTATCAGCCTAGGCTACCCAAAAATTAACTTTGCCTGAGACAACAATTACATTTAGTTTCCTACTTCATTTGTTATCTTGTTTATTTTCTTTACTAGTCGGCTACATACTAGACCTAAATAATAACTACAAAAACGCGTTTGTAACTGAATAAACACACTTTACAATTAGAAGGCACACTTAGGTAACATATCCTACCACAATTGAATAATTTTTGGATTTGGATTACCATAGACATATAACCTTACTTCTGAAGTATTAGCATTGGTTAATGTTTCACTAAAATAATAGCTAGCTGTAATTACGAGCAACTGTATAAACAAAATATAAATGTTTAACACAGCCTAAATAAATCAATAGTCCTGAAGCAGATGGACAGTCTAGCCTAGATGCCCACACCTACATCTACTTCATACGAGAAACCAAAACGATAAGCCTTATAACAATAAAACATTATAACATTGAGAAGGATTAATTACCATGATCTTGATCCTTGGCCATATTTTCGGGGGTGGGAATACCAAATATTAGAATGCCCCATTGCTAAACACGTGGAATCTTCCTCGCGGTATCACACAAGAGATCATCAACTAAAAGACAGTATTCCACTATTCCTTCTCGCAACGAAACAAAACGGATGTGGCTTTTGGTTATCGGCTGGTCTAGAGCCAGTACGAGTTAGAAATATTTTCTGTGAAAAAAATATCTGCAACAATCGATTTTTCTAATCGCTTTGAAAAAAACTGTTGTTAATCCACGTATAAAATAATGTTCCTTAAACAAGCAAGACTACAGTAACTATTAAATGTACAGATAAGGGTACAACTCCAATTTAAAAAAATCTTTAATGGATTGTATGGACAAGTAAGTCACATGTTTTTTTTTTTTTTGTTATCAGAGGAAAAGTATTTGTTATATTCTCATCATTTTGGTTTTTGGAAATTATTATACTATGAACAGGAAGAAACAGCTCTGCTATGTTTATTCCGGATAAAAATACAATTGCCAATGCATTAACCATTCGATTGGGTTTGACTAAATCTACCCTCACTGCTGATAAATAACGAAAACCATTCCTGGACTGCAGATAATATCTATAAGGTAACAGGTCAACATTCCAGAAAGTTTCAGCGTGGCTCACTCCTGAGGTGGTTGGAGAGTTACCTGAAAGACAGATTTCTTATCGTCAAATTTGATGGTCTTACCTCTAGCCCCTTTGGAGTTTTATCAGGAGTCCCTCAGGGATCGCATCTGGGCCCCCTTCTCTTCAGCATGTTTATGAATGACATTGGCAGTGTTATTACCACGAACTTCCTTATGTATGCTGACGATATGAAGATTTTTTGAGAGAGTCCCCACTAACCTGGGACACGAAGCATTACAAAGTTCTCTGAACAACATTGGAGACTGGTGTCGTGCGAACGGAATGGAGTTGAATGCGACTAAGTGTGTTGTCTTATCCTACAAAACGTGGTGCTAATACTTTCACCAATGAATACTATTTAAACAGCACTTTATTGAGGAGAGTGGATAAGGTCAAGGATCTGGGGGTAATTATGTCACTTTCTCTCAGTCCCCAGGAACACATTCTACAAATCATCGCAAGAGCTAACTCGTTATTGGGGTTCATATTTAGATCCACGAAACATTTCAACTCACCATACACTCTTGTCGTCTTGTATAAGTATCTGGTTCTCCCTGTTCTGGAGTATGGATCGGTCATTTTGGTCGCCCTACCAATTCAACCATATCGACCAACTACAGAGTGTCCAGGAGCGCTTCATCAGGATGCTTGGCTCCAGGTTGGGTTTCACTTACCGCACAACTCCTATAAGCGAAGTCGAGAGTCAATTTAACCTCCTACCTCTACATAGAAGACGTCGGCTCACGGATCTGGTAAACTCTTTTCAAACTGGTGAATGGACTGCTTGACTGCCCAGGTTCTCCTCAGTGGCATTGACTTCTCCATCTCAAGAGGAACTCGTTCGATGACCATCTTCCGTAGACGCTACCATCCTACTTACTACGCTTACCACAGCGGTCTCTCTAGACTTCTTAGAACTGGAAGTGATGCTGCTCCACATGTTGACTTCTTCAATGAGACTGTCGCATCTTTCAAGAGAAAAGTGGCTTCCCTTGTAAACAACTAACTAGTAGCCTGCCCCCTCGCGCGCGCACACGCACACACACACACACACACACACACACACACACACACACACACACACACACACACACACACACACACACACACTCAAACACGCACGTCACTGGTATGCATGTAGTGGATTTAGTTTATATTTATTTTCAATGTTAAATTATTTAAGATTTTAAGATGTTGTTGATTATTTATTAGGTTTACGCATGTTACTAATTATTTATCTTTTCTTGCATGTCGCTAGTTATTTATTGTTACTTTTGCATGTGTCAAATTTTGTTATCACTTAGTTGTTATTTAATTCTTATCATACACTACACATTTATTACTGTTGCTTCGTTTTTATATTTAACTAATTTATTATTGTTTTTGGTTTTTTTTTTTACCTTTTCGTTGATTATTTGTTAACTTATATTTATTACTAATTCGCTGTTTTTTTATTACTTATTTTAACCATGTTTGTTATTTAATTATATATGTATACATTATATTAGTGATATTAATAGTTTATACTCCTTTTAACTTATTACATGTACAAGTGGTGTAATTCCGTTGGAAGAATAAATAAATGTTAAAGTTTTATTAAGAATGTTTCCAGCCATAAGTATGGACTACATCAGCACAATAGAGTGCCTTAAACATTAATAACTCAGGAGTAATCTTGGTTGAATATTGATGATCAATAAACAACTTCATGCTATAAAATTTGTTGTTTATACCGGTGTGTTTTATTTGGGGATGCAAAAGTGTACGTATATAACTTTTAATAATAACTGTACAATTTTTTTATTAGCACTATATTTCAGTAAAAACCGTCTTCAGACGCATGGATTGTGTAAAATATAAAAGAACATGATACAAACAAAAGTAAATAAATAGTGAATAAATAATAATAAATATAGATGACATGAACTAAATATTTTTTTTTTTTTCAAATGTTGATTTCAAATTTAGACGTTTTTGGCTAAGTTACCTCGAGTCCATGTTGAATGTTGATATTTAAAACCAATTGATGTGCTTATTCTAGTGTTCTGAGGTAAATCGGGTTTGGATTATGATGCACTTGCCGAGTAGGTTCGACAGAATATGTGTTTTCAAAATTGTCATTGTGATTTAGACTATAAGTGACGACAATTTTCTTTAAAGTTTGGTGCTTGTAATTGAATCGGTGTCTTGTCATTCTTGTCCTCAAGGGTTTTGTGGTTTGAGCTAATATAATCTGTTAGACATGTGTTACATTGAATTTGGTAAATACAATTTTTAGATTCATGAGACAAGTTGCCAATGGTAGGATATACCTTGCTTGTTTTGCCACTAATGAGTTTTGACGAATTTGGTTATTGTTTTACAAACCAAACATCTTGGTTTGTTTGCATGGGAGTGATCCTTTTTCTTGTTTGTTTGGTTTTACATTGGTGTTTGTAATTGGTAGTTTAAGTTTTGACTAATAAATCTTTAAAGAATAGGAGGCCTTTTAAAGATTACTCTAGGAGTAGTTTTGAAAATATCATTAGTTGAACTAGAATTTTGTAACGTATTAAATGCTATTTTATTAGATATTTATTAATTTTGTGAAGCCCTGGGTGGTATTGAGCTATTAGTTTTTTATCACTGTTTTAAAATTTATAATGTAGTGATTTTCTTCAGCCTAAGTTTGTCTTTGAGTAATTGTATCATAAATTAATAGTTCAATAACCACCCAGGGCTTCACTATATATATATTGAAAGATAAGAAAGTAAGCGTCAAGAGCTGTTTTGTTATTGTAAAATCTTCAAGTAGATCGTTTATTACGAGGCTATTGTTGTAATATTTAACTTACATCCTAAACGAGATAGAATTTAACTATTAAAATAGTCAACTATATAAACACTAAATTAAAGTCACGCGTTTAAAAGTAATAGAAGTAGTTTAAAAAAATATATAATGTCATAAATAATAAAGGAACTATAACCATTAATCAGACAATATAACATTCAGACAGGTAATAGGAAAAATGAAATTTAAATAGTAAAGAACACTTAACAAAAACCTTCTTGAAACCGATAAATACATAGTCAATCATCTTTTAGTGTTATTTTTATATGGTTTTCTAAAGTTAACTATCTCTTTTTATTTAAAAAAAGTCACTTATAAAACAAATTATGTTTAGAACATCAAAATGTGTGTATACAGTTGTTTGGTAGTTGGTCCAGATGATTGAGTTCATTGTACAATTAATTTATTATTAGTTAATTATATCGATTGGTTTAAGTTTTAAACATCGTTTGATAATTTTGATATACAAACCCGAGTCCGCGTGTCGTAATCCACCCGAAATACGTAGACTATAGGACAACTAAAATAATAATTTATTCTCATGGGATTTACATCTAGGCTGCACATTACCTCAAAAACCCTATAAACTATACAATAATTTCGGTAATAAAATGCTTGTAGCATTCTTTTAAATAAATGTTGATCCATTTCTGTTCTAATAAATATTAATATATCTAATAAATTATATGTTGAATAATTAATGGAATAACAATGTTTTAATTGTCTAAATGAATTAAGTTATCCGTAAAAAAAGTATTTTTTACAAAAATGAAGTCGTTAGAACATGAAATAAAATTCATTCTTTCTAAAGTTATATAATTAACCAACATCTTGTGATGTTTAATATTTTCCCAATATAAGATCTTTTCCGTTATGTTATGCAAATAATTAAGGCAAAGTCATTATTGGTTTTTATGTATCTAATTATTATCCTGATGTTTAGGCTAGCAAGGTAAAAACGTCAGTGCTTCTTTACTTTTCTAATTGGGCCTACTTCTCAGGTTGGAATCAAAATATAATGATGGTTATTGTTAAGGATAGGATTTTGCCCGGAATGAATCATAACATTTATTCTTCCTCAAATGTACTCTTGCTCTTGAACATTCGTGCGAAAATTTGACTAAAATGAGCATTTAAACAGGTTTAATTTCCCTCAGCGTTTTAAGAAGTTAAAACAACAATTCTGTAGCAACGAAATTTCTAGTGCTGAACATATTTTTTATATAACTTTGGCTATATACTAGACAGAATATCGTTAAATTAACTTTGCTTTCACTAACTAAATTTCCATCAAATCAATGTTTGGATATATGCTTTAAGTTAAAAGGAATACGGTTTATACCATAGCTACTATTATACTAAACAAATTCATAGACAATATCAGGTTACCACTGTTTTGTAAACGCCAATACGTCCACGTTTATTCTAACCTATAAAGCTAAACAGTTAAGTTAACAGTATTATACCGTGTTTCAATAAGTTTGGGTTGTTGTCAGTGAACATTGTAGTCTCCATTATTATATTTATTTGTTGGATAGATTATTTCTAGTTATATACTTCAAGATTTAAAATTAGACAAAATGGTATCCGTGTTAAATACAGTTGATACTGGACATGAAGATTTAATTCATGATGCAGAAATGGATTACTATGGTTTACGCTTAGCAACTTGTTCCATCTGACAGTAGTGTAAAAATTTATAATCTTAAAAACGGAACTCAAAGCTTGGTTGCAGATTTAAAGGGACATTATGGTCCTGTGTGGCAGGTAGCTTGGGCACATCCCAAATTCGGTAACTTTCTTGCTTCTTGTTCTTATGACAGAAAAGTTATTATTTGGAAAGAAAGTGGTCCAGGAGATTGGGCAAAATTCTATGAATACAACAATCATGACTCTTCAGTGAATTCAATAGCTTGGGCTCCACATGAATATGGTTTGTTATTAGCTTGTGGCAGTTCAGATGCAACGATATCAATTTTGACCTGTACTCCAGATGGCTCAGCTTGGGAATCTAAGAAGATTCCTAATGCACACACAATAGGATGTAATGCGGTAAGTTGGGCCCCTGCAACCTCAACTCTGCCCGGACTCGGTACTTCTAAGTCTGGTGCTGTTAAAAGATTAGTGAGTGGCGGTTTGTGATAAATATGGTCAAAATATGGAAGGAAGATGGAGATCGCTGGGTGGAAGACTGTAAATTGGAAGCTCATTCTGATTGGGTTCGAGATGTGGCTTGGGCTCCTTCTATAGGCCTACCACGGAGTACCATAGCAAGCTGTTCCCAAGATCGTAGAGTTGTCATTTGGACAAGTGAAGATAACATTAATTGGGCATCGACCATTTTACACACATTTGAAGATGTTGTATGGAATGTAAGCTGGTCCTTAACAGGAAGTGTACTTGCTGTTTCTGGTGGAGACAATAAAGTCAGCCTTTGGAGGAGAAAATAATGAGGGCCAATGGATCTGTATTAGTGAAGTATCCAAAGGACAGGGGCAAATGGCGGGCAGTGAGCAGAGAGCACTTTGAAAGGTACGTGCTTAAATAGGTTTTAGGTAATAGTAGTAGTAGGCATTAAATTAATAATATAATGAGCTTCCTCAAATTAAATCTTTTTATACAGCGGTATGTTACTTAGATTGTACTGTAAATAATTACTGGAAAGTAAGTAGTTATTTCAGCCAGTTTTAAAGGTTGCTTAATATGTCTACTGCCTTGTGAAATAATGTCAGCTACTCGGCTTTACTTCTTCACTATAAATGCAAAAAAGACTAAATAAAATATGAAGAAGCATTAAGGGGAATTTTTGATCAGACCTGGATTTTTCATCCATTATGGTAGCCTGATAGATACTTGATTTTTATTTTTTCATGTGTAACTAAGTTAGTTAATGCATTGATAATATTTATCAATTAAACAACATAAATTAAATTTTTCAGAAGGATCTGATCACAAATATCTACGACAAACAGTGCAGGCCACTGCAGTGCCTCAGCGCACTGCTGATGATGAACGAAAAACATAACTGGAGATAGGCTACCTATCAGATTACCAGAATGTTTACATTCAAATGCATATCCAGTAATGTTGGCCCTGTACCAATATAATAAGTAAAGAAATGATTTACAACTACCTAGTCAGATTATGCGTGACAGCTGTGACATTTCCGATATGTTTACAATGTACTTGTAGCTGAAATTCTTGATTACCGCACAGAATTATTGTGATAAGATATTAAAATTATTTAATGCGGTAATTGTAAAGTAAAGATTCTTGTCCGTTAATACTGATATTTTTTTTATATAGGCCTATTTCTTAAATAGTGAGTAATTATATGTATAATATATCTTTATTTTCATTTATATAGGTAGTTTCTTGAAAGCTTTTTAGGAATTTTCTTTATTTCTTATATACGTTTCCAAGCTATAGACGTTATGAGAAGGAGGGGGGGATAAATCCTGGGGGGGGGGGGGGCAGCTTTATAGAGTACTCTCCACTAGTTGGTTTGGTAAAAAAAACAAAAAATTAAAATTTTGAAGTCTCTTTAAATATGAGCTTAGGTATAGACGATTTTATTATTATTTTTAAGGTCCACAGGTGATATACAAATTAAGACTAATTGTGTGAAACATAGGAAGCTTATTCTAACTATCTCAAGAAGAAATAAAAATATAATAGCTAAGCTCTGTGGGAAGAAAATTACAGACTCAAATCACAGCTGCGCAGTACGTTTATTGTCCCGCTTACCAATCTTGAAATGTTTAACAATTAAATCCAATTGCTAGAGTTAATACATTCAAAATGATTTGTAGAAAATAAGGCTAAAATCGTTTGATTCTAAATATAGTCTCGATAATGTTTTTATGTCTTTACCTTAGCTAACTTGTAGTAGGTAACAAAAATCAGTTTTTGCATTTAATTAAATTCAGTGTATTGCTAGACTAGCCATGATACTGTTTAAAACATGTGTTTCATCACTTGTACAACCAATAACCACGAAAAAACAGCAAATTAATTTAGGAAAACCAATCGCAATGCATAGTCTCAGATGTCATATTTCATGAAATTTATGATGATGCAAAATAAAGAATAAAGCAAAAACACAATAATTCATTGGGTTGTAAACAGCATTTACAGTCAATGTTTGCATTTGGACTTTTTTTGTTTTGCCTCGTCGCAGTTTATGCCTATTTTTTTTTTCTCCCACAACATAAATTAGTCACGGTATAGACATACTTTTGTATAATTTATAGTTTTATGGACCAGCTTATTTGTATAGTAATTCTCTCATCAGTTTTCGTAATGATAATGTTTTTTGTGTTTAAACACTCTCACAAACTTTAAAAGAAATGTTAAAACATTTAAAGTCTGATGTAGGTAAAAAACGGCATGTTTCTGCTGTTAACTTTATTAAGAATGATGAAACATTCCTTAGATGCTACACCAGTAATTGATCAAGATATCCAAACTGTAGGAATGTCTCAAAAGTAATTTCTGGTATTTCATTTACAATACCGTGACCATGAAAAAATGGACTTTTTTTTCCTATGGAATTTTTGGCGATTTCATTTCCACTGCACATTCATTTCCCCCTTCTTCCATCATCATCCCCACTCACATTTCATCCATATATTATCACATCACACAATTTTTTATAGCCAAGTATTAATTATCACAGTGTGCATATAAACTGGGGGGAAAGTATATCATTGTATTTATTATATTTGATTCCTTACGTGCATATTATTGCATTAAAGATGGAAAAATAACCGACAAAAGTTTGTCATAAAAATAAAAAAAAAAATATAAAAACAAAATAAAAATAAAAAAAAAACAAGAAGAAAAAATAAATAGACACAACACTTGGAAGGGTTAAGGATCAGGGGCATCACGTGCATCTGGGATTCCCGACTTCTTTGCAAGGCTCCGAGTTAATTATTTTTTTCTAAATAGCTAGCATTGCGCAGCACAGCGCAGCGGGCAGGCATCGTTGACAGGATTAACGTCATAATTTCAGTTAAAATTGCCAGTGGTACTGTTCAAAAACATGAAGTTTTCAGAGGATTTCAAAAAAATCGTAACTCCTTTGATTTTTCGTATGGCCGAGCGAATTTTATCTTCAACTATTGTTTTCAGGAAAAAAAATTGTAGTTTTTTCAGGAAAAAAAAATGAACATACCTTTCCATGGTCACGATATATCTGTAAAAGTGATACCAGTATATTCTTACAAACAATTTT
>NW_025785157.1:0-55872 GCF_021130785.1 Homalodisca vitripennis | reverse complement strand
TCCTGATGAAATTTAAAATTGATAAGTTCCCAAATTTTAAAGTGTGGTGCTAAAGTTCATGTAAATTTAAAAAAGTTAGCTATTGGATCACTTTTAAAAAACTCACCCTGTATTTTATAAAAATAATTAAAGGTCTTACTTATCAGCGTACAATGCAGCAAACCGGACATCTCAAAAAGTGGATTCATTCGTAGTGTACTATAGCTATTTTGACTTTTTAAAAACAATTGAACAATGTAAATTATTAAGTGTTACAAGTAAAACACCAATTTTTTAAGTACCTGTGATCAAAGTAAGTGTTTCAAAATTGTTTCCGTCCCATTCAGACTTCGACCTATGCTGCTATTTCAGGAATTTTGTCTGACTCTCTTGTGGGACCGTTCCCCCAAAAAGGGATTTTCTGGTCGGTAATTGGGCAGATGTGTGCGTTACCTTATCACCCATAAGCACGGGGAGACTTGTGTGAACTTATGGTTATTTTCTTGTCTATTGTGGTTAAAAAATTAAAAAAAGATGTTCCAGGACTTAATTGTCCCCTTGGTATCATCTTATACTTATATATAAAAATCTTGAGTCACGATGTATGTATGCCAATTAAACTCCAAAAAACGACCTGAACCCAATTTCAATCAAATTCACATGTTATCCGTATTTAGTCTAACCTTAGAAGATAGGATCAGTTATTATTTCTGAATTATTCGCTTATGGTCGTGGAATACAAACGAATAAAATGAAAGAAAAGTTTTCAAAGCGCCGGCACATTATAACCTGCCAATTTACGAGATAGATAGTATATTAAACAGTGAAACACTATTTGAAGGCGCTAAGTTATGATATTGTCTAAACTAAATCTTTGGTTGAACAGGGGTGTCTATATATGTCTGGAAACACCCAAAATATATCCTTTAATAATTTAAATATAAATTTGAAACTCTCTTACCAATCGTGAGTAGAGATTGGGGCATCTACTTTTTGGGAAACAATGTTTTTGTTATGTCACACAAACGGGGGAGTCCTGCCGAGGGTATCGTGAATATTCTTAATGGAACAGCCATATACCTTGTGATACATAATTTTAAAGGTTAATAGCCTTACTGAATTTAAGGCCACAACCGCATCTCAAAGGAATTATTTCTATCAGAAAATAGCAGCATTTTTAGGTATTGAAAATTTACTTGATGTTCAAAAATCGTAATTTTAACATGGTTTCTTGCCACAAAATGTGTTTACACTAGTTTTATTTAGCATTTTTTTAAATGGTTCAATTAAATAAACACTAAAAATTTCATTTTAAGCTGGTTCTATTAGCACAAATTTGCCAGTTTTTTATTACAGTACAATTATGGAAAATACTTATGTTATTGATTTCTTATTACTAAATAAAAAATAATGTATGCTGTTTAGAAACGAGTTTTACCAACAAATCGTTTTTACTCTGCATTTGGAGATGTGGTTTGTCGCAAAGCAATTGTTTTGGAACTGATGTTCCTTCTCAACGGTATTGACAATGAGCCCTTGACTCTTGTGTTAAAAATGATTCGTAATCAGAGTTTCCTAACATTTCTTTTCAAGTTATCAATAGCAATCTCCTATATATTCTTGTTTCTTAGGTCTTCCAAATTATGAGGCTTTCTTCTATAAAGACAATTGGATTTTAAAATGAAAAAAAAAAAAACCCCCCCCCATAGGAAAAATAAACGCATTGGGTGGACATATTCCGGAGATCTTGGAGGCCATTGCGATTTCTCCTCTTCGGCTCAATCCATTTATGAGGAAAAACCTTAAATTCCAAATACTTCTTCTTTTACCTGTCTACCCATGAATAGGGTGGGGAGACACCATCCTGCTGAAAATACTCATACATTATCAAAAGTATTCTCATCTCTGATGCAATTTGATATAGCTGGGGATTATTTATTTCATTTTGGAGCATATTTGTAGTAATAGTTCGACATTTAAATTCTCCATTTGATGAAATAAAAGGGTCCAAACATCAATTTTGTTTACGCGCTAAAAATTCCACACCCATACGTTCAGTTTTCTGTCGGTTTGCTGTGAATTGGGAACTCAGTAATCCAATGTGAGGATTTTTCACTAGCCCTAGTAACCGGCAATTGTGACCTGTTAAACACATTGTCCATTTAGGGGAAAAAAATTGCCTTCATTCAGAAAATAGTATGTTGGTCAGAAAAAATCTCTATTTTTGTCATTCACAGTTTTGCGCATCACAAGTTCAACAAAACTCAACTCTTCTGTCGTCGTAAATCATCTACTCTCAACGTTATACTGTTGGACTAAAATGGAACTTTAAATGGTTTGTTATTTATTAATTTTCAAAATCTTACTCATACAGACATTAGGAGTTTTGCTATAAATATCATGTTCTCTGTGCAGCTTTTCTGAGCGATGTATGTGGGTCTTCAATAATATGTTTGCAAAAACATCTAGTGCATGTTCTTCATCTGTTGCAGGTTTGTATCTTCACTCACCCGACCTTTTGGGCCCGATTAAAAAGGTTACACTTCCCTGTCATTTCAAAAACGCTCAATAGTTTTTTGATATTGTTGAAAACACTTATCGGGAATTTCCCTTTCTGGGAAAGTGTTCATTAACAACAAATTACAAACTTCCCTGATTAAGATCTTTGACGCATTCGCCATATCCTCGCATCATCAACACGAGTAATTCGTTTTCTTTCAGACAATTCCATTAAGAAATGCCAAAATAAAAACTGAACTTACTGTAATTAGATTATAACTTGTTGGACAGCAATGCTTCCAAGAGTACACTGGATTAAACTCGGACAGGAGATGATTATGGACCTTTTGTCCATTTGTAATATCCCAAGCTTTAGGACACTGTCTAGTGAAAGCTTCCACTGCTCAACAAACTGAAAAAACCTGTAGACCCAGATCGATTAATTAAAGACACAATAACTGTTTCTCATAGGCTAGTGACCTTTGTCTCTTTAAACCTTCCTGCTGACTGGGAAAACACCAAGTACAGATTCATAACGTAATCAAGAGAAAAGTGGACTCATAAGTTTTTATTTCATTGTATATAAATAACTGGTTAAATTTGGTACTAATGAAACCAGAGCTTTAAAAAATAAAATTGTTTATTTTATTTTAATTGAACATTTAAATCAAAAATGCTATAAAAAATTTGCTGTAACACATTTTTTGTGGCAAGAAAACCATGGTTTAAGTAACATTAGACATTGTTGAAGCATCAGTAAATTTTCGAATACTTATAAAAATGGGCTCCTATTTTCTTGATAGAATAATTCCTTTGAAGATGCGGTTATGTGGCGATTAAATTCCAGTAAAGCTATTACCTTTTAATAACATTATGTATCACAACAAGGTAATAGGCTTCCATTAAAGAAATTATTCACGATACCCTCGGCAGGGACGTTCCCCCCGGTTTGGTGTGACATAACACCATACACCCCTTGTTCCAAAATACAGTAGATGCCCAATCTCTATCACGATTGTATAAGAGGTTTCAAAATTTATATTCTAAAATTATTAAAGGATATTATAATTTGGGTGTTTCCAGGACAATTAATATACACCCGTATATATTATATATATATATATATATTTCTGTATTAACCACATAAACACCTGACCTTTTATTTAGAAAAAGTGATTGAAGAATTTCTCATATGACAGAAAAACAAATCTTTTGATACAGTATTCTGTAGAAAGTTCCTAAGTGGGAGGAGTAGTAGAAATTCGGTTAAACTTTAACAACTTTTTCATATATCATATTTCCAAGGTATGTGATACAATAAACCCACCTTTAGCCCCATAACTTGTAAATGTTAATAAAACATAATATTTTTACATATAAATTTTGTTATATATGTAAAATCTGTAGTTGTTTGCCTGTCTGCTGAAGCTGAAGGTGATATAAACTAGTTATTGGTGTTCTATAACGGTTAGTTATAATTGTTGCAAAAAACTAAATGAGAAATTACTCATTAAAAAGCTATTGTTTTATTAATTTATATATTATTAATATGTTTAATAATATTCCTTTAACTTATTACAAAGAGATTGTAACAAAATTGACAAATCCTACAATACCAAATCATTGAACGCTCTACACCAAACCAAAGTAATTAGTCAGGTTATAGTTATATCTGCAATGTGCTACAAAACTTTTAAAAATGCAATAAATGTAATTGATTGTTTAAATCACACGTGCAATGATTTAAAATTCAGAAACAAAAATTAAAAGGCCATGAACGCGACACCAATGCCAAAGTAATAGTCTAAATAGTTTTATCTGCAATGTCCCAAAATTTATAAATTTAAATGTGATTGTTAAACCATTTGTTCTGTGATATAAAATTAAGGAACAAAATAAATATTATGAGTATTCCCTTTTTACCACAAAACCAATAAACCTCTCCTATGATATGCCATCCCTAAGGTGGATCGTTTCTATGGATAATACAGTGTCTCTTGTTTACATAAACCTGCTCTTAGCAACATTACTTCTTTTCGTCAACACTAGTACTAACATTAAACAGGTTTTCTGGTTATGTGATTATCTATCCGTGTCTATACTATAGAGACAAACATTTGTTTAAGATTATAATTATGTGATTTCTGTCTTAGTTTATGGCGTGTGTATGATAATAGATCCAAAAGGCTTTAGTTACTTTGAAAAATAATTAAAATATTTCCCATGTACGATATAGCTAAAAGTAGATTAAAGTAGTCAAGAACGAAAGCATAGCAGCTTAATCACTATTATTACGATAGCGAGAGATAGTGATGAGTTATACATTGTGATTTCTAAATAATAAAAAATAAGTAAACTCATCCTTGTAGGTCCTGGTCCTTGTCCTGCTCCTGGCATACGCATTCTGTTCCTGGTGGGATTCTCCCACTTACTGCGAGTACAACTACTTTAAAAAAAGTATAATAAACTATCCCACAATCTTTTGTAAGAAATCTTTACACTTTTCCTTGTAGTTTCTATGGAAATCCATAATTTTAATAAACTTCACTGCCGGGTATGTTTCAGTTGGTTTCATTGATTTTTATTTCTATATTAAACTACATATTTTTAGGTTACATCTTTTACCAACATTCAACTACCAACACACAATAATGTTTATCAATTGGTTCATTATCTGGTTATAAATAAGTATATTCTGTGATTTTAATTGATGGAATAAAACAACTTATAGGATTTGTTGTCCGTATTAGGTTATGGTGAGTGGGTATAAAATACACAGAACAACAGGGGAAAGTGTTCTGTGTTGTTTACTCGGTTGTTCATTTACATATACAAAACCTACGTACATTTTACAATTATGCTATCATATAATTCAGGAAGTATATAATACAGAGCACTTTAAAAATTTTCTTACAAAAATTACAGCTATTACAGATTTCACTTACATGAGTGCAAGTGACTAATGTTAATTATGTAAATGTTCAACTGGAGACATTGAAAAGATTATTACTTGACATAATATTGTGTATTAGAGAGGATCAATTAAATTAGCTGAAGCTAAAACACAACACCGCCTTGATGTGTTTACAGATCTATGGACATTTATTGAGAAGGATGTTACAGTTTACTTATAATAAAGATAATACTACAGTATGAGTTAAAATACCGTTAGAAAACGGATGCTGGAGTTCAACGTTAGGGAGCATTTCACATGTTCTAAAAGACCTTGCATGTCTTAGAAGAGTCTATGGCAAGGGTGATATTATAAAATGGATGAAAAATTCTATAAATTAGTAACCTTTCTTACATAATGGCCTTTTCAATAGGTTAGTTTCTCAGGACTGTCCTAGTTCGTGCCTCTCATACTTTAGGGAGGTTTTATTCCGGGAGTTTTGAAATCATGGTTTTACCCACAAGCTGGTCGTTTTAAAATACGAGAGTTTTTCTGAAGTCCTGTAGACCAGTAGATGAAATGGAAGATTCGACAGTTATGGTCATGCCATAGACTGGAGGTAGAGATTAATCTAGTCCAGAGGCTACGGATTCTAGTTTCTGGGAATATATAGTATATTTATGACCATTGTAATTTACTTTGGTCTTAGTATTGTTTATCCCATAGTTGGTTTTGCCTTGTTGCCCGAGGAAGACGTTATATGTACGTACACAGGTCTGAAATCCTACTTCGGTCGAAAGACAACTAAGACTGGTCTTATAAAAAGCTGCATATTTTTTAGTAAATGTTATATATAGTAATTTTCCCTTTTATATTTGTTTACCAGTTCTGATTCCGCACTGCATATTTGATGTTTGTTGGCATGCTCAATAAAAATAGTCACATTAATACTAAAAGTTATTTTTTCATATCTGATTATTTTATTATTCTGTGGCTCAGCAGCAGTTTACGAGAAAAGGTTCACGTAAGATGTCTTTTTACTATCCAACTTACTCTATCATTTCACAGTATAACGTAAGAAATATATAATAGTAGATACATTAATAAAAAAATGGTTTTACTGCCATAAAACTAGACAAGTAGAATCATTTAAACAGACTCTTTCAAATAATGATTGCAAACTTTGGGGGACAAAATGGGAGACTAGTAGCTTGGAGGGATTTTTAGAGTCTGTATTACATAATTTACATTGTATTAAAAATTGACATAAAATATTATGTAATTGCATATATTAACAAGACATGGCAGCAATTATAAACATAAACAAAGCCTTGGTAACCTATTTTCTATAGCGTTAAGAGTAAAAATTAAAACTGTTTATTAAAAAACTAGTAAGATAGCGTCAAAGTGAAGATATGCTACAATTACTGTTTACCACCTCAAGGTTGCAGCGCTGTCATTCAGACTTTTTATTGGCTGTGAATCACTGGTGTAGTGACTCAAGGGTAATAAAAAATAACAATATGAGGATTTTATTTGATTCGGAAGCGAGTTCTCAGAAGGAAGTAAGAATCTTGTACTTACGTGTGGTATTTTACAAATAGCAGGGTATTTTTGACTTAAATTTCTAATACGAATTAAATATAGATCCTTTATTATTAATAATTCGTTTGCATTTTTATGGATTCAGTTCATCTGAATTGCGTTGTCTCGCTAACATTTGCAATATCAACTTACATCAACCATACAATAATACTACTAGAGAAACATTAATTTCACAGGAAATTTACTTTTATAAAGCTCTACAACTCGTTAATGAAAGAAGTAAATGAAACGTATTGAAATCTTAATATTGGACGTGTAAGCTGTAGATGATGAAAACATGTGAAATGAGTTGGAGAGATGAAAAATTACTCGGGAGAACACGGACGAGCGAGTAATCAAGCGCGGAGAGCTGATGGCTTAATTTTCCGTGCAAAAACTGTGCAGTCATCAGAACTGTTAGCTTTATCTCTGAGTTTTCTGCTGTTTAAGAGAGCTTAACTTAGAAAATATCCGCGCGATCTTTTATTTACGTTTGGGATTTTTATCGTTGCAATTCGTAAGAAATGTTATAGTTTACTTTGACAATTTAACTATATACTGTGGTCTTCCACTGTGGTAATGGGAAGCAATGCCATTATATTTAAATGTAATGGTTTAATTTTGCTGAGCTTTAGCGAAGTCTATTCCTCCAGGGGCTGGATTTAACTTTCTGTCTGTGTATCTGTTTTTCTGTTTAACTGTCGCACGATATCTCAACAACAGAGAGTTAGATGATGTTAAATGGGATTTGCATAACTTTCATTGAATATTTTTACATTGATCTTTGGGTTTAAAATGATTGGCACGGAAATACACTGACCACATTGAACAAATTATATTACACTAATACAACACGACGCCGCGACGTACGGTCAGAAATCACATAATAGAATGTTACTTTAATACCTTCTTAAATATCTAAAATATATGTATTTTGAGGAAATGACTATTATTATTGCATTTGTGAATATAAACCTTTGAGCCTAATCAAAACCTTCAATATAGATAATAATTTAAATATTAAACACACGGTCGTAAAATTTAACAAATTATTTTAAATAGTACTAGTAATAAATTGGATTCTTACAGAATTAGCTATTGGTATTCTAATATAAAAATAGTTTAATAATGTATTTTTTTTAGTGATAACGTTTGCTTATAATATATAAAAATATTGCCAATTTATCGACAGTAAACTATGCTGTTATATGATTAAAAACAACAATAAGTTTCCAAATGTGAATGTATTTTTCAGAGAGAGCAATAAATTTAGAAGCAAAACTCTCCAAGTCGTATGATCGGTTGTACTGTCTCAAATACGGAGCTGTGGAAAGTTATTAATCTTCAGCATCAGATTGTGTTAACTTTAATACTCTTAATCTGCTTGTTTTAATCAGACTTCTGGGATTTCATTTTTGTAATACTGCAAATGAAAAGTCACTCTCCATAAGGGTAACTCTATAGATTTAATGGCATTCAACAATGGTCTCTAAAAATTTTTTAAACTATTTCGTTTTTAAAATCAGGACAATTTATTCTTATAGTATATAATTATGGAAATAATACAATTATATTTCACAAAATATAAGTAAAAATGTATGGTTTAACTGTTTGATTATATATTTATGTGATAAGTTCTATTAAGTTTTTATTAGTGTAATATAAATTTTAATTTATTTAAATTATGTAGACTATTATTTTAATAAACTAAATATAATCTTTAACTCTTTCAATGAAAATATTTAAAATTCAATAAACCAAACTTGTTAAATTACTTAAAACGCTTTAGTATTTTCGTGGTATAGTCCGTGCTTACTATTCTAGTCCAGCACCTTGATTGTTCCCAATTGTTAAACGAAAATACTGAAAGTCCCTATTGAGTTTTAAATTTTAAGGAATTTTATTTTATTTAAAGTACTAAAAGTGAGTATTAGATCCTTTCTTACAACAATTTAGACCAGCGAAATGCCCAGTCGAATTTAAAGTTATAAACAGAGAGATGCATTATTCTTGACAAACACTCATTCTATTTACTCATGAAACAGAAGTTTAATTATTATTAGTTACAGTTATAATGATAAATATTTTAAGTTGACAATGTAATATGATTCTTCATCTCTTTTACTTATCACTTCAATTAGATATTTTTTATCCATTCTACAAAAGGAAGAGAAACTCTAGTGTAGGTTTTAGAAACCAACCGAACAAATAAAAATTTTTAGACTATATTTTCTTGCAAAACTGTATAACACTGTATTTAAAGTTATTGAGTTTTAACAATTAAACATGAATTAGTAAGGCAATACTGATTTATCTAGCTAGTACACACTAGTTGAAACTAATTTTCAACATTTTGCACTTTTAAAACGCTAAAGAGATTGCTTTAAACAATAAGTGAAGAATTATTATTTCTCATAAACAGTTGTATATTCTTTATCAAATACGTAAAAGAGTTACAAAATCAACATTTATTTTTTAACGAAGAATATTATTGATCACCTATAATTCTCCCTGGACTCTTTTTGTCACAGAGAGGATTAATAAAAGCTAAAACTAAGGTTAATAATTTCCCTAGAGGAAAAATGAACGGAAATTCTTTAAATATTACAATCTTTACAAAATGCAAATAAATCGAATGAAATAATCAACCAATATAAAAATTCTCACTAAAACTAGGATCTAAAATGGTCTGGGTAGTAGGAAATAGTAAGAGGGAAAATCGTGATGAGTAAATGTTAAAATTACTCAGCCATGTGATTCCTGGTCCTGGTCCTTCCTCTGACCATCACATCGTGTTACTCGTAGTACTTCTCTGATTGCTAAGAGTTACATGACTATTAAAATATGTGCGATAAAATTAAGATTTTACTTTGATACCATTGTACCTGTACGTGTTTTGGCGCGATAAAAGCAAAGTTTAGCTATTGAGATAGAGATAAACTTGCCTACGCACTTAATGTTAAAAAACCATAGTTTGAAGATACAGTAAAGAAACGAAGTGACGAAAAAAGTGTAGGTAAAAAAGCCTATTGTTGTTAGAAACCAAAACACTTGCTAAAAAAAGAAGCTAAATATCTACTAGTGTTGAGGCAGTAAGTAGTAATGTTAAAAAAGCGGATTTTATTTCATCAGGCAAAAGGTTTGTATGACCCCTTTACTTACATGGTTATTCCTATCTTAAATGTGGAATACGCTTACTAGTAAACAAATTTACCCTAATACCTGTTGGTTAATTATATTAGGTTGAATTTAACAATGGGAAGAAGATACAGAAGCACTGTAAGGGCTCTGCAAGTGCATGTGATTTCTGCTCGAATGGCGTTACTAATTTCCTCATTATGATTATTTATTTACTTGATTTTAAGTTACGTTATATGATGTTTAGCCTCTTATTTAAAGTAATAAATTTAATTAAACTATTGTCTAACAAATGTTGCACATAGTCAATGAAAGAAACTATTTTATTTTTATTTAGTAAAGAAACAGATCCACATAAATTCCTAAAAATTCTCAATTCCTACATTAATTACAGAAGACTGAGGATGCTTAAAGCATAAGATGCAAAAACAAATTCGCCAATAATATCTTATGCCTTTTAAAACTGCACACTCACATATAAAACCATGTTTGAATGCAACTAAAATAAAGTTAGTAAATTCACTTACTGATTAAGAGACAATTCTTTAATTTAATTATAAAAGTTAACTCATTTTCATGATAAGTATTCAGAAGATATAAATATTCTCATTAATTCATTCAAAACAAAGATCCCCTGTGGTCACAAAAATGCCGTCAAACCTATACGAAACTACATAACCTATCATTATTTAAAACATGTTCACCAAGGTCCTCCACAGCGATTCATTATATTTGAACATGAAATAAAACTATTTTCATAGTGAAATTAAGTATATATTAAGGTGACAGTGTAATCTAACAAGGTGTTCCTGTAACCTTATAGCTTCAATTAGCTCCATCGTTTCTTTTGTAAGGAGGAAAGAGAGCTCTGGTGGCAATCTCGGTAACTAAACCAATAAAGTAAAACTTTGAGACTATATTTCTTTTCAAACCTGTACTAGTCATTTTTCAGAAATTATTGAATTAAAACAAATAAACATCATAAATTACGACTTCTAATCTTAATTTATTAGCATTTACTAATTTCAACTTATTGCCAGTATTTACCGTACTATAAAATGCCAAAAAACTATCTTTAAGACATCTATATGACAGCAAATCTCTTAGTAATCTTAATGCTTGTTATGAATTATGTATGAACTGGTCACAAAAAATCACAATGGACGGCACCTCCTGGACATACTAGACATCGGTCTAGCTGGCTCGCTGGACGGACACATCGAGGTGTTTGCAGTGTCTGATCTCTCGTCAGACCACGTGCAAGTTGTCTTAGACCTCTCGGACGACGGAGCGCCATCATATCCTCCTGCTCGTCCCACCAAGATCAACTGGCACCGCTTTGCAAAACCACCTCGCTGACAGACATCGGCCACCACCAACTTCTGCCGAGTCACCGGACCAGCTAGACCGAAAAGTACACTACTTGACTTCCATCCTCCAAGAAGCTATGACGGCCTCGTCATCTCATCTCTCCCGGACTGAAATCACTCCACCTCTACCCGAGGAGTTGAGAGAGGAGATTCGCCTTCGTCGCAGACTGCAAAGGGAGTACCAGCAGTCCCGGATGTCCCCACGCCAAGCAGACCTTCAACCGCCAGGCCAGGAAGTGCTCTCGTTCTCCTGGCGGAACACAGAGCGGCTGCATGGGATGACTTTGTGGAAAACATCAAGCTGACGGTGGTGTCGGCGGCATCTGGAAAATCTCCAGGGCACTTCGAGGGGAGAAGAAGACCAACCGACCACTTCATGGACAGCGTGGTATTGTCTACTCCCCTGGAGATCGAGCAGAGGCCTTCGCCGACACCATGGAAGGCCAATTCTCTCCACACGCGGATGTCTACGACGAGGACACGTGCGAAATGATTAAAAACTTCCTGGAGGAATACCAACCTGACGAAGACGACCTACTGCCCACTGTGACTACACTTGAAGTGCAAGACCACATTCGCCGCCTTCGCCCGAAGAAGGCCCCTGGCCCGGACTCCTTAGGCACTCCAGCATTGAAGAACCTGCCGGCTTGGGTGATCGTCACGATCACCTGCATCTTCAACTCATGCCTACGCCTGGCTCACTTCCCGACCACCTGGAAGGATGCCAAAGTGATCATGATACCCAAGCCCGGCAAGGACCCTCTCTTCCCGGAGAACCACAGGCCGATCTCCCTCCTGCCTGTGCTCTCCAAGATTCTGGAGAAGATCGTCTTGGCGAGATTCCCTGAGGAGTTCTTCACGTCTATCAGGACATAACAATTCAGCTTCCGCACTGGCCACTCCACCACCCTTCAGCTTCGCCGACTCCTGAACAACATCACCGGAGCTGTAGGAAGGAAGCACCACTCCACTTCGGTCCTGATAGACGTGAGCAAAGCCTTCGACAAGGTGTGGCAGGAGGGACTGCTCTTCAAGCTGTCATCGTCTCCATTGCCTTGCAGGATTTTCCGGCTGTTCCGCAGCTATCTCCACCTCCGGACCTTCTCCGTCAGCGTTGCCCGATCCACCTCCACGACCCGCCCAGTGACATCTGGTGTTCCACAGGGATCAGTCCTCGGCCCGATCCTGTACCTGTGGTACACAAACGACTTTCCGGTCGCTCCGAGAGTGCAGGTCTCCCTGTACGCGGACGATGCGCTTCTCACGGCCACTTCTGCCAACCTGAGGATGGCTGGGTTCTACATCCAGCGGCAGCTGCACCTACTGGAGCCCTGGTTGACCAAGTGGAGGATCAAGGTCAACGTTGACAAATGTGAAGCCATAAACTTCACGAGGACAAGGAGACAAGCGGACGGCCGTCACCTGTCACTCAACGGCGACGACATACCGTGGAAGACTTCAGTCAAGTACCTGGGGGTACTCCTGGACTCCAAGCTGACCTTCACACCCCATTTCAAGAGGATCTGTGGCCAAGCGAGGAAGGGCTTCGGCAGCATCGGCCCCCTGCTCAACTCCACGAAGTTACCGACCAGGACGAAGGTCCTGCTCTACACGGCTGATACGACCAGTGGTCACATATGCGGCCCCAGCATGGTACCACCTCACCTGCAAGACCGCAAGGAGTCAGTTGCTCGCTGTCCAGAGCGTGTGTCTCCGGCGGGCTACTGGGTCGCCCTGGTTCGTGAGGAACACCGTAGTCAGGGCTTCGTCCAACGTCCCTACCATCAGGAGCTTCGTAGAAGGCCTGACATCGAGCCTTGAGGAAGCTGCAGAGTCCTCACCGTGGGATCACATCCGTGAGCTTCGCGCCCAGGAGGTCCCCCAACTGCGTCTTCCTATGGATGACTGATGACATCGACTACAACTTCGACTGCACCACGACACTTCACCCCACTGACAGATAGCGAAAGCTACTAGGGCTATGACCCTCGAGACACAAGGCAAAAGCCTAACCGGCAGAGGCCTTGAAAGATGTGGGTATCCACCCCCCCCACAGTCACAGCGACTTGACTTGACTTGGTCACAAAAAAATTTGTGCGTATATTTAACTTAAAGACATTGTTAACCGATTATTTTTGTGCGCTTATGTTGCAAAAGGATTATTGACAGCTAAAATTAAAGTTATTCCTATTAAACAAAATAAGAACGTAATTTTTGGATTACGATTCTTTATACAAAAAAGAAATAAACTCATTTAAAATCACATACAGATTCAAATTCAATTAATTGTAAACGCGTTTTTACTACATATGAACTGTTCTACTAATGTTTGCTCTTTTAGTGTCGAGAAAAGTCTTAGCATACTAAAACTTACCCTAAAAAATAAAAGTATCTCGTCTATAGGGACAGGTTATCGTAATCTGGTTGGAGAGTCTTGGACCTGCGTTTTGAAAATAAAATTGAAATATGAAAAAATCCTGGTCCAAGTCAAACTTCTGGCCTTTACATTTCGTCTTTCTTGATGTTTCACTGATATTGTGAGAGTTAGCGACTTTCGTAAACAAAATTTTAGAATTTATAAAAAGAAATTGTAATACAAGTCCTTTGTTGTTTCCATGGATAATATTTATTGTTACACATGTTTACGTTATGACTACTACTACTGGCATTAAACCAAGTCTTTTCATCTTATAACCAATACACACACATACAAAATTAACACTGGCTTGCGAAAACCATTATCACAATGATCCTTGATCATAAATTCGTTAAGAATGATAATTGAATAGTTTTTCTAAACTAAAATCAATTGCTCCATTAGCTATTATATAATTGATGTTGTATAAACTAGTTTATGATACTTAATATGCTATAATAGTTTGTCTATATTTCTTGTACCTATACTAATATTTTGTGTAGTGCTACGTAATAAGTTATTGTGTTTTTCTCATTGCAGGTTTAGTAGTTGGGATTCTTCTCTTGTATCATACCAAATGCGTACTTTGATGAAACTTTTACAATAATTAATAGCAGTAATTAATCGTTAAAGATATAAATCGACGTTATTAGTTTACAAGTGCCTGCAGTTGTATTTCTACTCAATTGAATAATTTTTTCCTAAAAGGACCATATATATAAAGGCAGGACACATTCTTTTTCAGTATTTGATTCATGTTTTGTAATGTTTTTTCTATTTTTATATTAAATAATGGAGCTGTGTAACAGCCTAAGTCTTAATAAAATATATAATAAACGCTTGATCACTTTATAAAACGTTTCAGTTATGGCCAGCAGTACTGACAAGTAGAGGAATGTGTTATTCACCTTTTACTTTTAAAGGGTGAAATCGAAATCAGATATTAGATCTCAAAACAACTATTCATGGCATTTTTACACACTCAAATACTTAAAAATCTCGTGTAAATAGATTATCATCAGTAATCTCATATATTCAAAAAATCTATTCAAATTCTCAGAGATTTATTGATACTGTTATTCAATTTACTTTCCCAACGAATATCTAATCACGGATGGTATCCTCAAGTAGGTATTCACCGAAAATAATTATTACTTAATGCTGAAAATCTTAGCATTACAAGCAAATTATGAGTCCATTAAAGATTTGACCTTAGTTCCAATTAAACATTGTATATTTAATGTTGCGTGGAAGAGTGCTCTGGTGTAAACTCCCGTAACTAATATAATGGATTACTAATTATAGACCGTATTTTTATACAATAAGTTCCACTGTATTCTCTGAAATCTTGAACGTGTAACATTTCACTTACTATAATGAAGCGTTCTTAATCTTTGCTGGTTTTCATACACTAGGTTGAACTATTTGTGAATATTTAGCTTCCTAAAAAATGCCGTATGGATGGCTGTGTGACATACGTAAGAATATACTTCTCTTGAACAACTATACACTTTTGATTAAGTATGCAAAACACGTAAATACCACTATGGATGCTGATGCTTTCCATGAAATAGTAAAGAGATTCTCCCTGCACACTTTGGGTACAGAGAGGATTAAAATCAGAGCGAAACACAAACTAGGCAGGTTATCAATTAGAGTAATTTATATGAAGGCAATATCGAGTTCGATTATAGTGCATATCACTGTATAAGATTTTGCTGATCATTATCGAACCTTTACACATTGATCAAAGAGAAAATTGGCTATAGTCGAATATATACATCTTCCGTATTGGAAGGGTGTGGAGGGGCAGCGAGCAGTGGGGAGACTGATGCCGCGGTGTTGCCGCGTTGGTGCGGGCACTGCCGTGAGCGGTCACTTTCTCACCGAACACTGAGAAGAGAACATCAGACGGTGCGCGCCAGCGTACTTACCAACAAACAACGCATCAGTGTGTGTTGTCTTTCGATTGCTTACACTAGTAATCAGAAACGAAATTTCTCTAATTTAACACAAATATGTGCAATATTAATATGTTACCATTATACTATATAATAATCTACAACTACTAAATAATTCGGATATCGTGAAGGACAAATAATTTGGGTACTCTGAAAAACTAATATTGCATTCACAGCGTTGGGGCCTTATCTAAAATCTTGGAGTGGTATGGGGTGTTGTCCATAACAATAACCGATGGAGCAGAAAGGTTAGGTAGAAGTGATTCTCTGAACCAAAAAGTGTCATGGTTCATTTCTTCATGGTAGTCTGTGGTTTGCTTTGAAACAAATAACAAGCAACAATTAGGAACAAACCCTCCAGATATACTAGCGTGCAGTAAAATCAGCCTACCACCTTTGCCAATAGGAGCGGCTAATGTTGTTTAATCGTGTCATCAGTCCATCCTCGAGAGACAGTGTGGCCGGTATTTAACCGTTTCGTCTAACCACACTATGTTATCAAAATTTAAGTCTTTCACCTCCCGCAGAAATCGGCAACGCCAAGCAACAATGTCATTTCTTTCTAATAAAATTCTCCTCCTATCAACTTTTTGTATTGGAACCCCAAAGTAACTAAAACACTCTTGAGAGACAAAATGCTGCCTCTAAACAAATTTGCGTCCTTTAATGAAACTAACAGTTTTTTTACAGTAGGATGTTCTTTTCTCATAATATAACCATATACATGACGGCGAATAGCGTCCTGTTGGAAACCATCTAAGGCAGTAACGGTTTTCTGTTTCTTCCTCTTTTTCCCAGGAGTCTGTAAGGTCGTATTACCAACCCTATGTAAACGTTCTTTCTCCTTGCAAATTGCAACTACGGTGCTGTTGTTTATGCCTAACGCAGCTGCGGATCTTTCTAACACTTTCTCAAATGGTATTAAAATAGCCCCGTTATCCTTTTCTTGCTGAAAATATTTCCGGACTTTAACCACAAGTTCTCGTGACTGACTGCGCAAAGCAGAGCCCTGGCCGATGGTGTATGGTGATAGTCTCACTGGGCGAACGCGAGGGCGGCCTCTTTTATTAGCACTGTTTCGTCCTCTTCTTTACATTACGGTGATAGTTAATGTACAACGTACAGTATATAAAACACACACACACACTCACACCCCGATATTCGCAACGAACAACAAAAACACCGAACACAGACAACAAATTTAGCAGTAAACTCGAAGTAGTCACTCTAGTAGCACTTGAGGACTGCGCAGAGAAGCGGTCGCCGCGGTGCGATGTGGCAATAGTGCCTGTTGCTATGGCAACCGTGTCAGACGCTCCTCGCTCCTATTGGTCACGTAGCCAACCAGGCAGTTCTCCCTCTCACTCCAACGTCAGAACGCCCCAGCACGCCGATACGGAAGTTGTATCTATTCGACTATTTTATAAAAGATACATTTTTGAGCAAAATGAGTAGAAGGAAATGTTTTATAAATGTTTTTGCAAACTTTCAAAAACAACTAGAGGATATGTTTATTTTAGAAACTTATGTATAGGCTAAGAAGCATTAAAACTATTTTAACAGTCGTCTCGTTAATCCTTAAAAATTACCAGAATAAAAAATCTTAACAATCTGTAAATTTTAACATTTTAAACATCTGTAAATACAGTATCTGGCAGAGATTGTAAGTATAACATTTAGATGTATGTGTTCTCATGGATATGTACATGAGATTACACAGTATCATATAATCCTGTGTTACAGCAACGCATAAATGCATGAGTATGACAGAATAACATATATCGTAATATTTGTAATATACTATTGAAGAAAAGTAAACTCAAAATAAGATTCAGGTTGAAAGGTAATCAAATTGTAGGTTAAGGCTTCAACAATGAAAAGAAATCGTAGTTCAGCGTTTCAGTATGCGTATATTTTTTTCTTTTTGTATTGAAAGGATAAGCCAATCTGCTTTTAGGCCTTATTCTGCCCGTCCTCATAGGCCACTAGCCTGTGTGAGGATCATATCAAACAGAATAAGGGGAAGATTCGATACAGTACAAGGTATTTGGTACTGATAAGAAGTGCAACGGTCACAGGCAGGATTCGAACCTGCGCTATCTCTAACGTAGACTGAAAGTTCAACGTCTATGTGTAAGCTTAAATGAAAGATTATACTACTCTATTTAAAAAAAAACTCCGTTTAAAAGTTATGTTATAATTTTCAGCCCATAATTAGTGTACGATTTAATTTGCAAGACCATCATAAAAATATTATATTTCACCTATATTTTTTTACAGAATGCATTGATTAGTTTACATTACTATTTGTAAATAGTATGAGTTGTTTAAATTATTATATTTTTTTAATTGATTTATGACAACAAACTTTACTTTTCACGGAAACTTAGATAGGAAATGATCTACGGTAGTCACAAAAACCAAAACCTAAACCATGCTACTTTACTCATGATTTGGAACATGCTGTGCAATATTCTCCGGAACGTTTTATTATATTTTAACATGAAACAGTTATTAGACCAAAAATTATTATTCATAGTAGTAAAAATGTTAAATTTCAATATGAATATGTAATCTATAATAAGTTGTTTCTAACACTGTATAACTTCCTTTTGTTTCTCTTGTGAAATAGATGGGTGCTCTGGTTGTAATTTCAGCAACTAATTGAATAAATTAAAACATACACACCATATTCATCTTCATATCTGCACAATACAGTTTTCATAATTGTTGACTTTAAAGAACTAAACGTATTTAAGTGTCGGACTTTAATCCTAAGTGAAACAGCATTAAAATAATTTCACATTTATTACATATTAACTCTATTATAAAATCCCATAAAGATGACTCTTAGACACCTTTTAGAAAATAATTCTCTAATTCATTTTTATATTTTTTTTATCTCATATTTATGAAGGGATCTTAAATGTTTTAATGTTTTAGACAAAAAATCCTAAAATTAATTATTTCTGTACATTTAAAGTGCTAAAGGATTAACAACCCAAAGTTACAAGTTTCTTTTCTTTTTGTACACAAAGCATACTAACTAACGTTAATATTTGATTATGATAATGTTAACGAAATAAATAAATAAATTCTAAAATCCTTTAAAGATTAAAATTTTGTTAAAATTTTAAATGCGTATACTTCAATTAAACTGTTTTACTGTTGTTTACTGTGATTAATAATCTCTAAAACTTGTATGTAAACTGCTTTAGGTAAGAAGAAAACTAGAGCCAAAACTATGATTTAAAAATAATCAAATTAACTCATCTATAAGTCCTTGTCTTGATCCTGGTCTTTGGCTTCGTACTCCTGGTGAAGATTTCCTGACATCCTGCGTGTTGACCGACTTTGAACGTTAAACTGAACTGTAACAAATGTCCTTGCCCTTATCAAGCTTTGTCGTTGCACATGTCCCTGGACCCAACGTAGTATGAGTTCAAAGAATTATATAAACAACACTTTTTAATTCATCAAACACTTTCAAATAATTGTACTTTGCTGTTTCCATGGATATTAATATATAATCTGGTGTCTATGTTTCACCTGTTTCTTACTTTCTGGATACCTTCACTTACGACTACTACTATGGTTATGCCGATTCTTGTTATCAGATTACCCTTACACAAAATATACTATAGACGCAAACATCTGCCATTGCCTGCCTTACAGTATCGTGATAAATTATCATAATTTAGATCCAAAATCCAGGCACACTATTCGATATGTCATGGTATTGCTTATTAGTATATCTGTTTTCGCTATGATGTATCTAATTCCAGTAGTCTAAATTTCAGTGCATTTAAAATTAAATTTTAAAGTTATTTTATGCACACAAGTTACTAAATTGAAAAGTTAATAAATAAACAATCAATTAATTGAAAATGAGTTAGTGGTTAAGGATTCAATATCATTTCATTTTTTGTTTATAATTAATTATTAACTCAACTACAACACTGATAAAATATAGTCTGTAACTATTATCATAACAAGTCTGAAATGCTCTAACCTTTACAGGAACATTTGGGAGTGCCGATGGCCGAGTGGTCTAAGACGTTTACTTTGGCTCTGAGTTAGGGATAGCGCAGGTTTGAATCCTGTCTGTGACCCTAGCACTTTTTATCAGTACCGTCGACCTTGTACTTTATCAACCTGAAGATGATTTACTAGAATTTGAAATGTACATTGTACAAAAATAAAAAAGATCAAAAAGTGTTATAAAGGTTTATTATTGTTTATATATTTATCAAACACATATCAAGGCTACATATCTAATAATAATAATAATAGTTTTATAAATATTTTCATAGTTTTCACATCCGTTACTTTTTAATAGTCGTTTAAAATTCTAATCGTAACATATAAATATATTTAACTATTATGATCTAACACTAAAGCACTGTTATAACTGATAGTATCCAGGTAAAGCTTTTTCACTCCTGTTTTGAGGTAATATTTTAAACTGTTTACGCCGTTATAATAATGTGTGATAATTTATTTTATAGCAAGATTTGCACGCAATTGTTACTTTTTCAGTGAAATGTGATAAAAGAGATATATTTAAAAAATATGAATATTTATAAATGAATGACAGGTGCATCTTACTTTCTGATGCTTTCGTTTTGCAATTTGACGAAAATTGGACTTATGTTGGTTTCAGTAAGAGTATTGGTGTAATAGTCTGGCATATACACACTAATTTCGCCACAGAACATACTGACAAATGAGAATATGACTGCTGTAAGAAAAGAATCTTGTTTCTGAAAAGTTCCCTATAATGAACTTTAATAAATTTACATTAAAATAAATTCACTGATGTTATTCCCCAATAAAACTTGATTATTAAATGCTTGACAATATGCCGTACACACACCACATTATTTCATGTTTTATTACATAAATATTTATATAGGCACTCGACACTATCATAAATTATAGGATTGTGTATAGATGCAGCTTGTTATTATTTCTCATACTGGATTTTAAACCAAAGAACGTAACACAAGTAACATGCCAACTCAGAGTGAGGAACCACACTGAGTCTATTACTTTCCCACTGTGTCTCCATCTCACTCTCTCTGTCTGAAACAGTACTTCTGATCATAACGTTTTCTTCTACATTTTTATACATTTTTAAGAGAGTTAATTGTCAAAAAGAACTGTTTATCTTACTTAAATTTAACGTTATAAACATTTATAACATCTGGTAGGCTAATAGTAAGAAAATATTATTATATCATTATATGTATTAAATAAATTTTGATTATGTAAATGTAATGAAACCAAAAACTACTGCCAATGCGTATATATACTCCCTAATATATATATATATATATATATATATATATATATATATATATATATATATATATATATATATTTTTAACGATATGTAAAGCTACAAATGTTTTACAAAACTTGATTTTCCTAATTTTACTCCTATTTTATGTCATACTTATTTATATATTAAATATTGTGATAATTATTGTTGGCATATGTATAACGGGTGATTATGGTGCGGGAATGGTTTTTGAAGTAGAGAAGACAAAATTAAAGTATTAAGTATTATACCTTTTATACTCTACATAACTCGAGCTAATCTCTACATACAGGTTGAATCAGCCCTTCCCACCATATCTATGTAATGAGAGGAAGACTCGGAAGCTCCACCGAGCTTTTGGCTCGTGTCGGTAAACATCGTAGTGCACTCAATTTTTCACCTTGATTGTATCCTATATGCATGGGGATACAGGGTGCATTATGAATGCTTCTCAAGTGCCTTATAACTTCAGCTAGGATATTTCCCACCGAGTCCCAGTGTTTCCTCTCAGCTCTCTCTTCAATCGGTGGTAAAAAAAGCACACGGAGCTATGTCAGGGCTGTAAGAAGGATGGGGCACCCACGGGGGTCTTGTTCAGAACAGGTAGCTGGTAACGACGAAAGCCGTGTGGGTGGGGGCATTGTCGTGGTGGATTTGAAGATGACTAATATCAGCCCGGATGCGGGCGATCCAGACTCTCAGTCTCAAGCACCTCTAGATAATAGGCTGCGTTGACAGTTTTTCCTTGTGGTACGAACTTAAAATGGACGATTCCTCGAACGTCAAAAAAGCCAATCAGCATTGTTTTGATACCAGACATGCTCATGTGCACGTTTTTGGGTTTGGGAGGGGATTTTGTGTACCACTAGAAGCTCCGCCTTTTGGATTCTAGATTGAAATATGTACTGATGCTTTTGTATAACTCTCAATGCTAACGAAGATATGTGCTTTGATAATTCAGGGAATATTACATCCCGGCAGGGTGCTCTCTCGATTTAAAAGTTTAGCTGAAGTATTATTTTCCAAACGACTTATTCTATTACGTAATGAAATACAAACTAAATTATTATCAGTAACAAAGATAAATTTTAATATTTAAATTTAGTATTAGAATCTAATTATGCATTCCTAATATCGCATAATTTAAATTGGCCCGTTATTATCTCTTGTATTGTGGAAGAGAGCTCTGGCGTGGATTTCTGTAACTAATTGAATGAGTTAAATCTTATAGAACAAATTTTGGTAACACGTGTTTGGTATTGTTTTTAATGTTTGAAATATATCAATCAAACAAAAAATAATTATCGTTTTTGTATCTTAAATAAAAATCAACGACTAATATCAACTCATTAGGAACTTTTTTATGAATACTAACTTCAGTAAAGTTAGACTAAACGTTTAACCTCCACATCTATACTATAACACCAAACACGAATTAGTAGCTTTTACACAAAACAATGAAGTGTATTAGCTATATTTAATTAGTACTTGTTAGCACTTCATATGAACTGTTCCGGTATTTTGTGCTGTAAATAATAATAGCTAAAACTTGGATGTAAACTGCTTTGGGTAAGGAGAAATAGTTACTATATCTATCATTTATATTTAATGAAAATAACTCATCCTTGTAAGTCCTGGTCCTTGTTCTGCTTCTGGCCATCACATCGTGTTCCTGGTGCTACTTCCCTGACTACCTGTGAGTTGAGCGAAGTTTGAAAAATGGAGCAAAATAACACTTTAGAATTATTTAAAAACATTAAATTATAAATGTAATTTTGTTTCTATGGATATAAAATAATATTTTACTTAAACTACTGCTTACGTTTTAGCTGTCCCTTATATTGCTGACGTCACGACTACTAATAATGCTAAATGCTTGTTGTCTGATTACCCCAGTATATAAATTTTAGAGGCACAAACGGGTAAATAGAACTTAACTATAAAGATTCTTATGAGACTTTTTCTCCGTCTCTGATATATGTGCAAATTTTTACTGTTTGGATGCAATGTCCAGGGGAAATTTACGACATGACATCTTATACTATATCCAATTATTCTACAATAGTTTATATTGTAAATTGTGTTGAAGATTTTGGGATGTTTATTAATCACGCTAACCCCATTGGGAAGATTTTAACTAAATTTGATAAAGCTTTTATTTAGATACAAAGAAAACTTATGGGTCTTTCTATTGTAAAATATTCTTTACATATTTTTACAAAATTTTTATATTATTTAATAACTTAAATACGAATTGAATTTTAAATTTAACAATATAGTTTTTCACTGCTTACCGTTTGACAGGACGCAGTGTATTCATGCAGTTTTTATTTCAATATATAACTATCCTAGGTGGTAATAAGATGAAAATAGTAATAGCAAGTAAATTATATTATTTATAGAAATAGCAGCAATGACGTATTGAACTAATTCACATATTCTGCTATCTTAAGAAATAGTTATTTTTAGTTTGTTGGACGTTTCCCATGGAGTATTTAATAGGCGAGTGTATCAATGGGTAATAAAGTCACAATTTAGATAATCCTGTACGACGATTTATCATCATGATATAGTAGTTAATTTCTTATTAATTAATGAAAATTTTAGCTCAAAAATAAATATAATACCTTTATGTACATTTGAGACACCAGATAGGTTATTACATAATTAGTAAGTAAGCTTCTCAGGTAACAAAGGCGCATTGTGAGAGAATCCTATTTACGCGTATCATCATACGCTAGTAATCACTTCTTTACGAGGACTTAAAGAATGGAAGATCACAATAGAGTATAATATCTGTTTTAGCCTAAATGTTGTGGCATTGTAAGCTAACTAATATAATTATTAATGAAGTAGAGTGCAATTTATATAATAATTATATTATTGAATGAACCAATTAGAGTATGTTGTTTTATTTCTATTCTTTATATAAGAAATAAAAGAACAAGACATTTTATCATGCCTACGCGAGATGCCTGCACATACACTATATGGATAATAGAACAGAATATATAGAGGAATTATAAATATACTAGCATTTATTGGTACATCTATGAGCCCAACCAGCAACACAATACATTTACTGTCTGAAATAGTGGCTTTATGTAATCGTTAAGTATTCATTAGTTGTAGTAATAAATTAAAAACCTAGGTATCACAATTTAGGTACATTTAACAAAACTAAGGTTATTTTAAAGCATAAACGAACTTTTGTCTTGAAAAAATATTAAATTTTGGTAAATATTCATTTGGGATTTTAATTTATAATCAAATGTTAATAACTCAAAATGCCTGCATCTAACCACGTTAAAAACAACTATTGTCCACTTATTAATTTAAATCAGAAATCGAGAAGAGGAATTTTCAGATATATTTTTGTCTCCAACTAATATTTATTTCAGTTTTAAACCACAAGGTTAACTCATTAAAATTTACTATTATTATTTCTGAATGTAATTAAATTTGATCTCATCATTTGAAACCATCTTTTCATAAATTAATTACGGTTCTAGCTTTCTTGTAAATGAAATTGTAAATCTTGCAACGCATAATGTCCAAAATTTTAAACGTATACAACTTTCTTGCTTATAGTTTTTTAAACGTCAAATAAATGTAAGATGTCACAGAGTATGGCGTTGATCTGTGAAAACCTCATGAACACAACTTCGTTGTAAACATCATAATCCTGAAGGATTTGTGAAAGGAAAACCGTTGAAGTATAAGTTCTGCAATCATGTGTAATACACCATATACCTGAATCAGCATTGTAATTTTATTACTCCTATAATAACGTAAAATTAGAGAAGGCATTTCCTAAAAATGTGGGTAAACAATCCAACGAGTCATAAACTAAATATTATCATACACAAACGTGCAAGATTATGACAACCATCTAAGGCAGTAACCGGGTATGTTCGGAGCTTATTGCCAGACAGGATATCCTTAGTATTCAAGCCAATCCGTCCCAGTATTTAACCACAAAACAAAAACCTCAACCGTTAGTCTAGGTCTAATCCCGTAGATATAAAGCAAATGTAAAGCTTCGGCTGAAGACCAAAAGACCCTACGATCAGAAGCCTGCACTATATTAGTAACTATATTCAGCTGGCAACAAACCTTTCCAGTAGTGGTCCCCAATTCTGGCACCTGTCAAGAACAACATTAGGAACTTGACTTGGCATTAACTCGCTGATAGAGCTTCTTCGACAAAAAAAGGACCGATGGCCCACCATTATGCCCTCTTCCAAATGTGACCAGGGCAGCCTGGGCCGGGTTAACACAAATACAATTCTATCTAACCAGTTTACTGCTCTCTTCAGGGTTGCATTAGTCAATTCCGTGACTGTGTTTTTAAATTTACCAGTCACAAGAATTATCATGTCATCTCATCTGCATACATCTATTGGAAAAGACCACTACTGTTACAGACCTAAACAGGTCGTCCATAACAAGCAGAAAGAACGCCACCCTGAAGAGAGACTTAAGTGGTTCTTTCACTGATCCTTTCACCCCAAATAGTGGGTTTAAAGTTTCTAAATTATTAGTAGGAATTTTTGATCCAAAAATTCCTGTAATGTTGAATATTAAATGTACATGAAAATGTTAGTTATTTAATTCTGGAAATAGAGATTCCGGAAAAAAGTGAGAAAAACTATTACAGTAAGGTGTTAATGTATTAGATTCCAGAGAAATATTTTATCAGTTTCATGGTAAAAAGGATATTAAATTTATCGATTGTTCCTTGCTTAAAAGTTCTATTGGAATTTTAAACATGATGAGAATTTTTTCATTATTAGATAACAAAGAAATCAGATCAGTTTTTATGGTTTAATTTTGTAAAACAAATAGTCAAAAAGGTCATTTTATTGTCCACTCTATTGTCCTCTCTACGGAATTACACGTATTTAAAGGTTTAGAACTAATAAAAATTTGTTCTGACCATTAATAAGTTCTTTATATCCTGATGTGATTAAAATGTTAGTCTCAGAACTAAAACGAATAATAGGCGACTTATAATATGTAATAAATGAAGGAAAACTAAAACTTGCTGGAAAGCACTAAATGTATTGATTCTGTTAAGACATTTACATTATAAAGAAGTTATGTACTGGAGTCATTCTGCTATTGCTGTACTTTACGAGGGTGTCATTTCAATTTAGAAGTTCAGCAGACGCATTTGTATACGAATTATTTATTCTAGTTTACAACGACACAGAAGTTAAATTATTATTAGTGATAGCAAGAATACTATTAGAAGATGGAAATTAAATCCAAGTAAGATGTTTGATTACTGCATCATTTTAATTTACCATGTCTTATCTCTTGTACTGTCGATACGTGCTCTGGTGAATGTTTACGTAACTAACGGAATTAGTTAGGAATTTTAGACTATATCTTTCTTTAAAATTATTTGAAACCTTATTTTAAATTATTATGTTTTAGACATCAAACGTGATATAGTTGTGTATTACTAATGTTAGTCTGGTAATATAAACTATTTTAAACTAAACATAATATTTAGCCTAACAAAAAGGTCCAAACAGTTGCTCGAAGAGGTACGTTAGAACATTCTTCTCATAAAATATTAAATATGTATCATAAACCATGCAAAACAGTTCTAAAACTGCTTTGACGATCAGAATTTGGAAAGTGATTCAACCCAATTCTCCCTGCACGCTTAGGGTACAGAGAGGATTAAAACAGCCCAAACACAAGTTTAGTAGCTTTCTATAAAGAAAATCAGGGAAAGTCTTTGAAAAATTAAATTAAATTAAACAAAATAATACATTATATTTGAAACTTCTATTTACTTTGGAAACAGGTAATCGTTATTTATAAACTTTTCACGAGTTTTGTGTTGTATTTAATAGTCACTAAAACTAAAGTGTAAATTGCTTTGGGTATCAAGAGTCATTATAAGGAGAAGTTTTGATTACTCAATAGTAGAAGTAACTTATCCTTTTAATTCCTGGTCCTCGTCCAGCTTCTGACCATCACATTGTACTACATGTGGTGATTACCTGACGGGCTGCAAGTTGAACGACGTTGGAAATGCTGAAACATACTCGTAATAATATTTGATGATCAAAAACATTAAAATATTAGAACTTTGTTGTTTCTATGGATATGAAATAATGTTTCAGTGGGAACTGTTAATTATATATCACATGGGTGTCTCATTCTTTTATCTTTTGGCGCCTTTTTATGTCAAGGATACTACTAAAAAGAAATTAATTTCTACTTGTTTGATCCACAATACACATACATTATATAGAGAAACCATATAGTCATAAGTTATTCCCTATGACATAATTTCATAATGGTATTTTGGAATGGTTACTTTGTAAATATCCCTCTGAACATTACCTTTTAGGGTGAAAGATTACTTATGTATTCAGAGTGAAAACCAAATATAAGGATTGATAAAGTCAGTCATAGTTATTTTTGAGGTTGAGTGATAGATGTTCACCCTACCTTGTCATGAAAAATATTAAAACTATTGTATATTACAAACGAAAGTATATTTTTAAGTGATGTGGGAAAATATTAAGATATTTATATATTTTTAACTAATAATATCGATTATATTTTTTATACTCTTACAGCGAATTCTAGGGTTACGTGCATTAACTAGTAATTAAAGAATTAGAACATTATAGACCATATTAATCTAAAAACTAATCAACACAATTTAACTAAAATATTAAATATAATAAACAAAAATAATTTAGTTTGGAATATTATTCTTAGACGCCTAGCATAAACAGTTTTCAACTCAACTTCAATAATTATGCTTCCAAAAATTTTCTATAAAAATTATTTTTGATATAGTTTAGGAAATATTACTCATATTAAACTATAAATCTGTTCAGCAAATATGCATGAACAATACAAAGTGTGGCAGAAAAGTGGGAGATTTTATTCATAAAATTCTGATTCGATTCTTTTTGTACACTTTGGTACAGACAGAATTATCATCCCAAAACACAAGTATTACCAAAAAAAGTATTAACGTAATGCATTGGTTAGGTATAATCTTTACGAAACAAGAAAAACCACGAAATTAAAATGTATAAAAATATAAAATTATATTTACTCATTATCATTAGATATGTACTGTTCCAGTGTTTGTGCTGTGATTAATAGTCGCTAAAACTAGGATTAAAACTGCTTTGGGTACGAGAGATACTGTAAGGAGAACATCAGACCTATGAATAATAAAACTAACTCGTCCATGTAAGTTCTGGACCTGGTTTTGGCCATCGCATCTTATTTTGCTTATTTTTCTCTTCAGTGCTGATTATTAAATGAATTATGAACAGAGTTTTTGAAAGGTCTAAGAACATATTATTAAATTACATTTGGTGTTTCTGTGGATGTTGTACGTACGTTTTACGTGTTTATCTACTAAATTTTAAGTTAACAACAGTGCTTCTTTATGCCAACACTACTAATTACATTAAACTGAGTTCTGGTTATATGATTCATCATCCATATACATAAAAAACAAACATATTATTAAAATATAATTGTATAGGTTATTTCTGTTAGATTATGGTGAATATGGTAATATATTATTTTCCAAATACAAAGCCCAGAGACACACTTAAACACAAACTTTGTACGCTATTGTTAATTGGTCTATCTGCAACTATAATACCTTATAAAAATATTCACTATAATCTATTTTATTTAGGTAATTTAAAGTTTATTACGCTTTTAAAAATTGTACAATTTATTTTGCACGTATGCAAGACTAATAAATAACTTGATTCAGGATATTACAAATGTGTTCATCGTGAAGTATCTCGTGTATATTATATTCATTAGTGATATAACTTCATAATACCTTATATTATTGTGCCACTAATGTTGTATAATAGTAGGCAAGTATTTTGTTATCATAATGTTTACTATATTATGTTATAATGAATAGTATTAGCTTCATAATACCTTATATTATTGTGCCACTAATGTTGTATAATAATAGGCAAGTATTTTGTTATCATAATGTTTACTATATTATGTTATAATGAATAGTATTAGCTTCATAATACCTTATATTATTGTGCCACTAATGTTGTATAATAGTAGGCAAGTATTTTGTTATCATAATGTTTACTATATTATGTTATATTGAATAATATTAGCTTCATAATACCTTATATTATTGTGCCACTAATGTTGTATAATAGTAGGCAAGTTCTTTGCCGCACTTTACACTCTTAATTTGTTATCATAATGTTTACAATATTGCGACGATTTTCGAAAACTGAATTTGGAAAGACTGGGTCCTAAATAATAAACGAGGTCGTGAAACGTTGATTGGAAGGTAGGCATACGATATTAACACCAAAACACCGTGCCGGTTCGTAGAGGGAGCGGGCAGCCAGCTTTGATTTTGTAACTCCGACCACAGAAAACTCCAAGATGTCCTTGCCCTATCGAAGTCAGAAGAGAAGAGGACAAGAAACCTAATTCCCGATATCTAGAAAACCTGAAAATACTAGAACCAATCAAAAAGCCAGAAAGCCACAGAAACATCTAGAAAGAGAACAACCATCTGGTAAAACAGATGGCTCGACCAGCTGTAAGGAAACAGCTCCCGGTCCGTCCAAAGACCAACAAAATAAAGTGGCAAACGCCACATCCTCCCCCTCTACCACCCCGGGAGAGAAAAGAAAAAAACTCAAAAGGATAAGGTAGGAAGACAAGGACGGAAAGATTAGAGACTACAACGGGTACTGCTGTCGTTAGCAAACAGCTAGAAATAGCTCTAGTATGGATATCCTGCACGCTCGCGAGGCGCTCCAAAAGCGTAACGGCTAGAATCCATTCCGACTGACCACACTACTTAAGATTAAATCTTTTTAGTTTAAAGAGGCTTGAGGAAAAGCCTAGTAGTAGTAAAAAAAAACTTGAACAAAATTAACTACTTTCTGTGGTAGCTACCAATAAATAAAGGTCTGAAGTGTTGACACAAGGATGGGTTTTTTCGTTTGTTTCTACATCACTAATACGCTTGGTGGTCAAAAGGCTACAAGAGGGTGTTCCAGTAAGGTTGGGAAGGAAATTAAATAAGTGTACACTTATTAGCCAAAGCTTATTAGCCAAAGCACTTCCTAAAGTCTCCACCATCCGGGTATCTCCACCCCGGAACCCAAGGGCCACTTAAGCACCCGAATGGAAACCCCGAACGGCTGGCGGAAACTCCTTGGACCACCGGGAGAGTATTACTCCAGACATAAGGTCTGTATTTTTTTTCTTCAAAGATGGGAGGAACAGAAGGGATGAAGAGACCATTCCAAAGCGAAAATTAAAAATACGAGAAAATTACACCCATCATAATATCAACAGAACCCAAGTTCGTGTTGTAAAGGCTAATTAGGTAAAAACCTGGTACTGGCAAAATTTAGCAAAAGTGGGCCAGTACTCTCCTCCCCCTACGGGACGGCTGAGAAAAAAAATTGGTGGCCAGTGGGAAAAGACAAAATAAAGTTTTATTTTTCCATACTAGTTTTTTAAATTTAGAGACTTGGAGCAAATAAATTCAGGCTCTTAAAAGGCGTGAAAGAAAAAACTGTAGAGCTACGGGAAGAGCTTAACGGAGTAAGGAAATCATTTGGTCGTGGTAAAGTGGTTTAATTAGGAACTTTAAAAACAAAAAAACAACTAGTTTCTAAGTGTTGGCCAGGAAAGGCAAAAAAAACCCTGAAACCTACGGAAAAGAGACCCAAAAAAAAAACTAACTGGGCCAAAACCCAACAAAATTAGGTTAACAATCAATAAACCTCTAAAACAATAACAATAAAAAAGCCTTCAAAGGATAACAGTAACAACAGTAAAAAAAAAACACTTCCAATATAAAACACTAAACAGCAAATAAATAAGATAGCTGCTGGAACATTTAGCAGCTTCAGAGACAAAAATTATAAAGTCTTAAAGACACAAAGAGATAACAACAACAACTAACTACAAAAAATATATTAGACAAACTACAATCTTCAACAATATTTTCAACAATAAAAACTAAACCTATCCATCGCTGCTAACTTAGCTGAATAACAAAGAATTCCACCTACTGCCAAAAGACTGACCCTACTATGCAAGAGAAAGACAAAGAAAAGGAAAAGGGAAAGAAAATGTAAGCTTGTGTTGTAAAATGTAATGGGTTGGCCGAACCAAGGATAGCAGGCTGCTCGACTGCATTAGGGAATGTTAAAAATAAATAAACATAAAATTCGCTCCCAATGTACAGCCTAGAAAAATTGCAGAAGCAAAAAAAATTCTCTAAACAGCCAATGCTAATCCTGATCCCCCGTGTATATGTACTGTAAAAGAAGAGGAGTAAAAGTATCAGAGTGTTAATGTGGTGTAAGGAAGAGAAGAAGAAGAAGAAGGAGGAGGGAAAAAACTAAACTAACATCACTATGCCCTAAAACCATCCCTATAAAACGTCCCGGCAGCGGTGCTTTGGTCTTAGATAGGCCCAAAATATTTCTTTAGGTGGGAAACATGGGCCGACCTAATAAGTTTCCCTGACTTGGGACACCTCAATGTCACGGTGACTGGAGAGGTAAAATCATGAATAACCAGAGGGCGTGACCACAGAGGTTGCAGTTTGGCTGAAATTTGATTAGCCGCATTACTCAAATTTACTCGTCGAAACATTGCCAAATCACCGATACGAAAATTAACTGGTAAACGACCTTGGTTGTACTGCCGAGCAACTTTTCGGTGTGCAACCTCCAACCGATCCAAGGCCTGAGACCATCTCCTCTGCATGTCTCTGGAATCTTGTGTTTGGAGGAGATCATCCAAATTCCAATTGTTTTCCAGGGGAGAAGTAATTTTGTAGCCAAGGAAAATTTCAGCAGGAGAGGTGCCAATTGACTCATGCTTAGCCGAATTAAAAGCGACTTGGAATAAATGGAGATTAGTGTCCCAGTCAGTATGATTTTGAGAATGGAAAATTCTCAAGGCAACGCCGAGGTTTTTATTAACTCTTTCAGCAATTGACGGCTTCGGATAATATGGCGAGGTCATAACGTGTTTGATACCAAGTTCCAGACACATGTTATCGAACTGTCTGGATTTGAAACAACCACCACGGTCGGTGACGAGTTGTGAGGGGAAGCCAAAATACGCGAACAAGCCCTTATGCAAAAGATTCACCGTAGTAGGAGCGGTAGCATTTTTAGCAGGCAAAATCACTGTATATTTTGAAAAGGCGTCAACGATTGTAAGAAGCCATTTGTGGCCTTTTTTTGTTCTAGGAAGAGGTCCCACGTAATCAACAAACACCCGTTGAAAAGGCCTGGTTGCTAATTGAGAAGCCAAAGGGCCTACCTTAGTATTTTGAGCCTGTTTGCATCTCTGACAGAAAGGACAAGCCTTTACCCTCTCTTGGATAGCCTGCTTCAGGTCGGTAGAAAAGAAAATTTGACTAATCCGATCCCAAGTTTTCTTGAATCCCAGATGAGCTCCGAGAGGTGACTCATGGTAAACTTTAAACAATAGGTCGTAGAGTTTGCTAGGTACCACTACTCTAGGTTTGGATTGATTAGGCAATTGGTGAACTAAAATGCCTTGAATTACAGAATAATATTGATTGGGATTAGTACCCTTCAAAGATTTCACAATATTGCGAATTTGAGCATCTTGCTCTTGGTGGCCTTTGATGTCTTTGAAGGCTTCCGGTACAGAAAAAAGAATAAAAGCCTGTGTGTGGTCGGTTTTATTTTGAATAGTAGAACTCTGTGATGAATCGGTTTGGGGCTCAAATAAACGCGAGAGGCAGTCGGCCACAACATTGTCTTTGCCCCTAACATGCTTGACAGTAAATTGAAAGGCATTGATGAGAGTGGTCCAACGTGCTATTTTTCCTACCTGGCGAGGATTGTTAAGTAACCATGAGAGTGAGGAATTGTCAGTCTCAAGCGTGAAGGAACGATGCTCTAAAATATTGTCTAAATTTTGTAAAGGCATAGACTACTGCCAAAGCTTCTAAATGGAAAGTTGAATAGTTCCTCTCGTGTACATTTAAAGGACGGCTCGCAAAAGCTATAGGGTACATTTGGCCCTGGATTTCCTGAGACAGCACTGCACCTACAGCAGTACCTGAAGCATCAGTTGACAGAATAAACGGGGCATCAAAATTTGGTAAGCGTAGGACCGGAGCAGAGACTAAAGACCGTTTAAGTTTGTGAAAAGCATTCTGTTGCTCCTCACCCCATATGAAATTTACATCCTTTCTCTTTAACCTATTCAACGGCTCACAGATTGACGCGAAATTGGGAATAAATTTAGAATAAAAGGCACACATTCCAAGAAACCTGCTAAGCTGCTTAGTATTTTTGGGTTGAGGGTAGTTGTCGATAGGGCGAGTTCTATCTGGGTTGATGGTAACTTTCCCATCTTCGAAGACGTGGCCTAGAAATTCTATTTTATGAGAGGCAATGACCATCTTTTCTGGGTTAACTGTTAACCCTGCCCTACTAAGTCGGTCAAGACTAAATCGAGATGTCTTTGGTGATCTTCCAGATTTTCAGAAAAAATAACAAGGTCGTCGAAATAGCAGAACAAGAAATCAAATTTCACATCACCAAAGATTTTATTTATCAACTGAGTCAGTATCATGCTACCACTAGCTAGACCAAAAGGGAGGTAATTGTATTCCCATTGGCCAGTGCTTGTGACAAATGAAGTGTACTTCTTGGAAGCCTCATCAAGTGGTATCTGGTTGTAAGCGGACACCAAGTCTAACATAGAAAAGATCTTAGCCTTGCCTAGAAATTGAAAAGAAGACTCTACCGTAGGCATCGGAGTTGAATCGAGCTCCAAGACATTGTTTAAGGCGCAGAAGTCAACCACCAGGCGTGAAGAACCTCCCTTTTTAGGTACTAAAAATGCTGGACTGGAGTAAGGGGAAGTTGAAGGTCTAATAACGCCTTTCTCCAGAAGGCCTTCGATATGCTCACGAATTAAAGCCATTTTCGGGGGAGCATAATGATACGGACGGCACCTGAACGGCTTGTCTGACTTGACAGTGATAGAATAAGTCAAAAGGTTAGTTTTACCCAGCTGTTTGGTCACAGTTTCGGGAAAACACCGCAGAATATTTTTAAATGTCTGAAACTTGGGAATTATCAAGCCTCTCTCCAAAGATAGGTCCCAAACTAACATCCTCTGCCTGTTCATCCTCTTGGTTTTCGGCTATAACTAGTGAAGTGTCAAAGGGAAAAAGACACCTGGCGTTGAGCCGCATTAATGCTCATTTCAGAGGCCTGAATGAAGTCGAGTCCAATCAAAACAGGAACCGGTAAGTTGTTAGTAACAAGAAATGGGAAAGTCCAAGAGAAACAAGCTAATTTGAAATGAATATGGGCCAAAAATTGAAAGGAGACATCTGAACCATTTGCAGCTGTAGCCGTCAATGAAGTTTCTTCAACTTTCTTCACGACACCCTTGAGTTTAGAGAGAGTATCAAATACGCTTTTAGCTACGATAGATCTGGTAGAACCAGTATCAATCACAGCAGAAGACTTAATGTTAGAAAAAGCAATAGGAATTTCTAGGGGTTTGACCTTGGGCAAAGCCGGAGCTAAAGGATTAATGGGCCTAGTCTTCTTGGGGAATGCCGGCCCTTTCAGCGAATTCCCCTTTTGGAGTTTAAATTAACCGCAGGATTAGCGGAACTATAATTATGGTTTTGATTATTCCTATTATAGGAAAAACCTCCGTTCCTGGTTTGGCCTACTATTGTTCCCTGGTAGCATATTATCTTGCAATTGATTAGAATTACAAACTTGGGGGTTCAGCCGCTGATTGAAAGCATTATCATAGCCATTTGCCCTTACTTGGCCCTGCCTAGAATTATTGGGTTGAGAATGAAAGTTCTGGTAAGGTCTACTATTACTGTAAGGCCCGCTTCCTTGCCTTTGGTTACCTCCAAACGAATGGTTTGGATAAAATGTGCTATAGGGGGTTCTCTTAGCGGCGTCTCGGTCGAAGTTTGTACCCGAACCACGGTAAAATGTTCTGTTATTATAACGCTTATTTTGGAAAAGATGTCCAGCGTATTGTAAATTAGTATTATCATAAGTGACCTTTTTATTAGAATCTATTGCAGCTTCCTGAGATTCAGAATTGCCATACCCTAACGGAGCTTGAACAGTGTTGACCGTCAAACTCTCAATCATGGAAACCATGTTTTTTCAGTTGTTGTACTGTGGTAGGGGGTTGAAGACCTGCAAAAGCTGCCCTAGTATGAGGGTTGAGACCGGTAAAAATAGTTGTAAAAATCTCGCCATCACTTATTTCTGGTCCAAGAATTTGGAAAATGCTAACAATGTCAGTAAGATAATCAGCATAAGGTTCTGACAGTCGTTGTTGTCTATACATGAGTTTAGACTGAATGTCTCTAATGGCCCTAGATGAGAAAAAGGTAAACCTAATTGTCTGCAGAGCATTCGGCCAGGTAGAGTCAGCACTCACGAGACCCATCCACACATCACGAAGTCTGCCTTCAGTGCGTGCCACAGCGTTTAATAGAATAGTTTTATCTGAACCTAAATTTAACTCTACTATTTTTTGGATTTTTACGAGAAATTCTGTTAGCTGAAATAAATCTGTACCAGAAGTAATGGGTACCTCTCTAAGCATATCCCGCAAAATGTTAGGGAATGAGACATCGTCCCTGTTATATGGCCTATTTTGGGTTGCAATTTCTTGGGCTACCGTCTTAGCAGTCGCTTCAATAGCATTTAAGGTCATTGTATGCAGACTCTTCACTAAACCACCAAGATCCACCGGCACTACAGGGGGCAGCACAGTACAAGTTCCTACTTCGTCCTGTTTTAAAACTGGGATTATCCACTAAATCATCCGTTACGGGTACCCTTGGTTTATCCGCAGATTCCTCCAAGTCACTCACGACCCCTTCGCTAGACCGAGCCACAAATTCACTTAGCTGCACACGCATGGCATCAAGCTTATCCTTGGGTTTAATTCCCCATAGCTTGCATTGTTCGCGGGCTTCCTCAATAGTCAACTTTTTAATCCAAGACACAGTCTTTGGAACATTATTTAAATCGAAGAGCTTCATCTCGTAAAAGGTTCAATAATCAACAAAAAATAAACACAAATCACAACAAACAAGCTAAACAATAAATTAATCAAAGACACATGAGAGCGTGGACAGATATTCCACACAAACTAGAGAGCAGTAAAAAAAAATTCAGAAAAACATTAGGGCAATTTTACTGTGGTGTGTGAAAAAGTACAAGTTGTAAAAAAAAAACTATTATAAATTTATAGTATTACAAATAAATAAAAGCATAAAGTACATTGCCTTATTATTACCATGAAACCAACTTCCAGTATCACTAACAGGTGTAGGCAGAAAAAAAAATCAAAAGTTTGGCTTTCAGAGCAAAAAATGTCGGCTGCCATCAGTCGGGGGTAGACTCAATTTGTTTCCTCTCAAAAGGTTGAGAAAGTTCAAAGTATTCAAAAAAACCTAACAACACCTTTCAAAACCTAAAAGAATAAGAGAGGGAAACAAAGTAAACAAAAATTAATCAAAAGCAAGAGCAACTGTACCGTAGAAGAGCAAAAAAAAATATATATGTGGAGCGAGTCGTAAAGTAGCGCTACCGGTAACTACTACATAAAGTTCAACAAGGCCCAAGTGAACAAGACACAAGCCTAAATAGTAAACTCTCCCTTAAAAACTGTAAATAATTTAGAACACCCCCAAAAAAAAATCTCTTTTGAGGCCAAGAATCCAAAAAAAACCCCAGTGAAAAATTATAAATTAAGAAATTAAAGACCAAAGGAAAAAAAATTATTTAACCACTTAAGGCTTAAATTAGGCTAAACTGAAATTTAGGTAAGTTAAACACCCGAAGCTGAATCAAGCAAGCTGACATATCAATCAATCCAAAGAGTCCACTAGGGTTTGGTATATTATAAAATAGTGAACCCTCAAGGTGGCAAACTATAGTTTTAAAAGTTTGTAAAAGAAAGGATGTTTCAACATTTTGGAAAGAAAGTTTAGTTTGTAAGTAATTAAATCACTTATATGTATGTCAGCACGTCAAATCCAACCCCAAGCTGCAACTTCATAAAAATTACAAAACAAGCCTAGGCCTAAGTTACTTTCAATACTAGTTGAAACTAAAGGTGTACTCCATATTAACTTTAACTGTTTTAATTTAAACAGGCACTAGTCAAAAAGAATCAAAGGGCTTTTAATAATAGACTATGAAAGAATTACTATTTTTACAATAACATTAAAGTTTTGAAGAAGGTTTTAGAAAAAAAATTGCAAACTGTTAGACTAAATCAACCCCTTAAGCTTGAACTGCCCCGAACAATCAAATAGCATAGGCCTACATAAAAGTTTGACAAGTTTCTAAGTAGAAAAATTATCAGATAAATTTAACAGTAACACTTCACTTACCTTGTGTATAGACTAAGATTAATTAACAAAATTGTGTAAGACTCGAATAAATTCAACGCAATAGACAAAATCATCAAATTAGTGCTATTAAAAATTTAAACTCTTATCAACTTAAAACATGTACAAGTGGAGTAAATCCGCTGGAAGAATAAATAAATAACTAAATAATTAATTAAATCCTAGAATAACAACAATTAATTGCATTTGGAACTAAGGGTAGGTGTGGAAAGGTTAAAAATTTTAATTAAATCAGATGTAGAGATGAAATATCAGAAGGAAAGCAAGTTATATAAAAAAGAACACTTTTAATTATAAGCCAACCCAAAGTAAATAATCTGGTGAAACTGAATGGGGGTTTCAAATATTAACCAGAAAGCTAAGAACTTTAAAAACAAAAGGTAGGCTATACATAGGCGGCAGTACAATACGCAGTCACCAACAGCATCTATGAAAACCTTCGACTTTACTTGCACAGATCTGAGCCAAAGTTTAAATTAAAATACTAAAAGGTGCTAATTAAAGTTTAGAAAGCACAAGTAATTAAGTACCAGGTATGTTTAAGGCAACAGGCTACACTGTAGGTGAAAGTAAAAGTTAGGTTAAGAGTTAACCCTTAAAGCGCCAAACAGTTTCAGCTACACTCTGGATTAGCGCTCATTTATTATAAAAAATTAAAATTAGATTTTCTCAACGCTAATTTTAATTTCTTTTTTTAGGTAACAAAATAAAACAGAAACTGCGAAAAAATATCTTTTATCATACTTATTGCCCAAAATACACATGATTTACTACGTGTATATCAATGATGACATTGCGTGCTTATATGTACTAGAATAAAAAATTAAATTTACATGCAAAAAATTTGAAAACCAAATATTTTCCAAATTCTTAGTCCTCTAACGGGTGTTATTTTTATAATAATTACAAAATGGTTTTCAGATGTTTATAGAAGTAAATAAAACATTGTAACGCTTGTTGGAGTAAAAACAAGCCTAAATAAATAAAATAAACATAAACGTAGAATTTCGGAACAAGAGCTAAAATACATAATTATAAATATAAGGAGTAAAAATATTTCTATGAGGAAAAAAGACTTGTATCGCCATTCAAGAAAACTGTTTATTTCAAAAGTTTATAAATATATAACTTTCATAAAAAGATGATCATATAACACATAAAACTACACAGTAGTTTACCGATCAACTATTCGCACTGCTTCAACAGGATATGAAGAAGAACACAAAAGCTGCCAGGCGCGCTGCGAGGCAGTGACGTACGCATAAATGCGCTTGCGGCGTTGAGCAATACTACCAAACTGCCGGCTGTTCAACAAAAACCGGTTCAGTATCGATCGTTAAACACAAAGATTGTCAGGTGATGTGGTACAGCCTCTCTACACTACTGTAACATACACCCCTCACAGTCTAGTGGACAAACTCTGAAATAACAGTGCAAAATAGTAAAAACAATTATATTGGGCGTCTACGCGCTTACGGCGTTCAGAGCAAAGTCGATCCTCGCGCGCATATGCGCTTACGGCGCTTTAAGGGTTAACTTGGTGAGAGAAAAAAAAATTTAATAAAATTGGTTTAAAGTAAAATTTTAAAGCTAGAAAAAATCAACCAAATACCTATGCCTAAAAAATTAGTGAGAATAAGTTTACTAAAGTTTAAGAAAATACTGCCACTCACATGTTCAATTATTACACAACTAGGCTTAGGTAGCAGTTGGTTGCAAGAACTGCTTGGCTCAGACTTGCACATTAAAAACAAGCTACTTCGAAAAAGTTTAACATTTTGAGTAAAAAAGGCAGTGTAAGGAAAATTTAGAAAACTAAAAAAAATTTAGAAAAACGTCTACCCCTTTAAAAAAACTTAAAAACTAGGACTTAGCTCTCATAGCTGTGTAGAATTCCTCCGCTCCCACCGGCAAGCCTAGCCTTCCATTTCAAACCACGCTCTGCTACCAATATGCGACGATTTTCGAAAACTGAATTTGGAAAGACTGGGTCCTAAATAATAAACGAGGTCGTGAAACGTTGATTGGAAGGTAGGCATACGATATTAACACCAAAACACCGTGCCGGTTCGTAGAGGGAGCGGGCAGCCAGCTTTGATTTTGTAACTCCGACCACAGAAAACTCCAAGATGTCCTTGCCCTATCGAAGTCAGAAGAGAAGAGGACAAGAAACCTAATTCCCGATATCTAGAAAACCTGAAAATACTAGAACCAATCAAAAAGCCAGAAAGCCACAGAAACATCTAGAAAGAGAACAACCATCTGGTAAAACAGATGGCTCGACCAGCTGTAAGGAAACAGCTCCCGGTCCGTCCAAAGACCAACAAAATAAAGTGGCAAACGCCACAATATTATGTTATAATGAATAGTATTAGCTTCGTAATACCTTAAATTATTGTGCCACTAATGTTATATAATAGTAGGCAAGTTCATTGCCGCACTTTATACTTTAAGTTTCATTGCAAGTTTGACCATTAGTGTTAGGGTTTTTTAACACTTGAGTAAGAGGGTGGATTTCAATTCTCGAAACGTACTGTTATATTTTACAACATATATCAAGCAACGTCGAGGGTGACTGCTGCTTGGATGCGTGGCCGTTGAGCGATCCTGTGCGTGCAAGCAGCCCGCCTGTCCGGCATTGGTGGTGGTTCGGAATTCATAAGCCGTTGACCTCCAATTTAAGTTTTATAGACGGCTCTTACAGGTTTGGAAGAGGGTTGTCGTTTATAAAAAGAGAATTTATAATCATTCTTCTTAGCTTTCCTTTTACAAATGTCAAAGGAACAAAACTCTTTGTTGTAGTAGCGCCGATATTATATGACAACAGTATCAGACTGTAACATCTTTCATCCAGTAGCCAACTCGTCTCCAAGGAACTGAATAGGAAATGAAACGGATTCGATTGTTTCCTGTACCATCAGTAAAGATGTATAAAACTACGCTTTTAAAGAATATTTTGCTGTTTTATTGCTCTGGATGAATGCTGATTGTTTAGTTTATCTAACTTTATGGAATATTATTATCTCTGTAAATGTAATAAATGTTAACTAAACTGGTCATGAAAATTAGGTTTAGGTATGCATTTAATCCAACTTTGTTAAAACCATTTCATGTTCAAGGGGATTATCCTTGTAACTTCTTTCATCAGTTACTTAGATAACGCATAGAATATATTTAAAGTAAGTACTAATTTATGTCAAAAATAAGCAATGTTAATTTTTTAGCTGCAGTAAGTAAAACAATATAATACCCAATTGAAATATCTTAATTAATACATATGTGTGTAAACCACTATATACAATAAGTTGATATCAAGTTGGATAATATATGCATACCAAATAACTTTAAAGTTTGTTAGTGTATTGAGCAACACAAAAAAAAACTAAACAAAATTAATTTCATTAAACCAACATGTAATGTATGTGTGGGTATGCATTTACATAAAAAGAGCCCATGTTAATGTAAGTACTTGTGTTTACGTAAATAAGCAATATTGGTAAGAAGAAATTTAGGTAAACACGTGAAACGTACGTACAAAAACTACTTAATAGCCATGAAAACAACAAAGGACAGATAAATTACTTTAGATAATTCAAAGCTTTTGTTTTCAGAATTCATGCATGCAGTACGTAATACATCAGCTAGAATAAGTTCGGAAGGCTAAAACGAGGACCAAGACTATCATAGATGAATTACTGCTATTATTTAGAGTTCCAAGTTTCTAATCATAGCATCTCTAGCTACCCAAAGCAGTTTTCATCCTAATTAATCATAGCAAAAAACACTGGAACAGTAATGTTAATGGTGTAAAAAGATTTTATCTTTGCATATGTTTTAATTTCACTATTTATTTTTCGTAAGTATCATCCTTAACCAATGAATTCCATTTATAATTTTTATTTCAATACTTGTGTTTTGAGCTGTTTTTCATTCCGTCTATACCCATAGTGTACAGAAAGAATCGAATCCGAATTTAATACACAAAATCTTGAACTTCTCGGCCTTACTTCGTATTGTGAATACATATTTGCTAACGTTTTTACAGTTTCATTTTAGTATTATTTCCTACATTATATCTATCAGACATCTTCTGGCGATTTCTAGTAGTATAAGCACTAACCTTGAGTTGAAAACTGTTAAATGTAGCCATTTAAAAATATAAATGATCAAATATGATCACTTCCGATATTAATATGGTCTTTAGTGTTCTAGTTATTAACTTACATAGAATCAACCACAACCATTTATATTTTATTGGCTTATATGGTACTTTAGGTCAATTATTAAGATGGTTAGTTTTAAAACAAATATTTAGGTGTACATTTAAGCGAATTTTAAAATATGTTATAAGGGGAAAACAGTGGTATTTATATTAAAAACCTGATATTTAGATTTTTCTTATTGCAAATTAAATATTTTAAACTGATTCTAGAACTCTATTCTTATATTTCGGGGATACGTATCCTTAGAAATAAGGTCCAATCAAAATATAAATTGCATTGACCATGTATTTTATGAAAGCGGCTGCTCACATAAAACTGTCTATAAACAGAACAGTTCAAAGTTTTGATATTTTCATAGAACATCTCGTCATTGAACAAGTTTTATTCCACGATGACTTACAAGAAGGTAGGATTATACCACACCACGTGTCACGTAACAGGCTTCGCTGAACTTCATGTAAAATGTAACGCCTGTTGCTCATTACAATGTTGAGATATCTTGCAGATATATTTAATTCCCCCAGCATACATATTATAAATTGCTTGAGCCTACTTAAATAGCCCCTAATAGGTATCAATAATGCAATAGGTATGGACATGCGCCGTCAAAGAACTTGCTCTTCTCTGCGGAAAAAAGTTAATATATAATTTCTTTCATAATGCTACACGAGCTATTTTCATAGCTTTTGTAACAGTAGTTACAAAATACAAGTTTTGGTCGGGTAGTAATATTTTCTTGTTACCGTGTTAATAATGTTTATGTACATACTTGTCTTTTGAGCTGTTTTTAATTATATCTCTACCTAAAAAGTACAGAAAGAATCGATTCATAATACAGTTCGTTAAGCCTCCCACTCTACATCAAGTCAAGTCGCTGTGACTGTGGGAGGGTGGATCCCCCACATCTTTCAAGGCCTCTGCCGGTTAGGCTTTTGCCTTGTGTCTCGAGGGTCATAGCCCTAGTAGCTTTCGCTACCTGTCAGTGGGGTGAAGTGTCGTGGTTCAGTCGAAGTTGTAGTCGATGTCATCAGTCATCCATGGGAAGACGTAGTTGGGGGACCTCCTGGGCGCGAAGCTCACGGATGTGATCCCACGGTGAGGACTCTGCAGCTTCCTCAAGGCTCGATGTCAGGCCTTCTACGAAGCTCCTGATGGTAGGGACGTTGGCCGAAGCCCTACCTACGGTGTTCCTCACGAACCAGGGCGACCCAGTGGCTTGCCGGAGACACACGCTCTGGACAGCGAGCAACTGCCTCCTTGCGGTCTTGCAGGTGAGGTGGTACCATGCTGGGGCCGCATATGTGAGCACTGGTCGTATCAGAGCCGTGTAGAGCAGGACCTTCGTCCTGGTCGGTAACTTCGTGGAGTTGAGCAGGGGGCCGATGCTGCCGAAGCCCATCCTCGCTTGGCCACAGATCCTCTTGACGTGGGGTGTGAAGGTCAGCTTGGAGTCCAGGAGTACCCCCAGGTACTTGACTGAAGTACTCCACATCAAGTCAAGTCAAGTCGCTGTGACTGTGGGGGGGGGGTGGAACCCCCACATCTTTCAAGGCCTCTGCCGGTTAGGCTTTGGCCTTGTGTCTCGAGGGTCATAGCCTAGTAGCTTTCGCTACCTGTCAGTGGGGTGAAGTGTCGTGGTGCAGTCGAAGTTGTAGTCGTTTGTCATCAGTCATTCATAGGAAGACGCAGTTGGGGGACCTCCTGGGCGCGAAGCTCACGGATGTGATCCCACGGTGAGGACTCTGCAGCTTCCTCAAGGCTCGATGTCAGGCCTTCTACGAAGCTCCTGATGGTAGGGACGTTGGACGAAGCCCTGAATACGGTGTTCCTCACGAACCAGGGCGACCCAGTGGCCCGCCCGAGACACACGCTCTGGACAGCGAGCAACTGCCTCCTTGCGGTCTTGCAGGTGAGGTGGTACCATGCTGGAGCCGCATATTGTGAGCACTGGTCGTATCAGAGCCGTGTAGAGCAGGACCTTCGTCCTGGTCGGTAACTTCGTGGAGTTGAGCAGGGGGCTGATGCTGCCGAAGCCCTTCCTCGCTAGGCCACAGATCCTCTTGACGTGGGGTGTGAAGGTCAGCTTGGAGTCAAGGAGTACCCCCAGATACTTGACTGAAGTCTTCCACGGTATGTCGTCGCCGTTGAGTGACAGGTGACGGCCGTCCGCTTGTCTCCTTGTCCTCGTGAAGTTTATGGCTTCACATTTGTCAACGTTGGCGTTGATCCTCCACTTGGTCAACCAGGGCTCCAGTAGGTGCAGCTGCCGCTGGATGTAGAACCCAGCCATCCTGAGGTTGGCAGAAGTGGCCGTGAGAAGCGCATCGTCCGCGTACAGGGAGAGCTGCACTCTCGGAGCGACCGGAAAGTCGTTTGTGTACCACAGGTACAGGATCAGGCCGAGGACTGATCCCTGTGGCACACTAGATGTCACTGGGCGGGTCGTGGAGGTAGATCGGGCAACGCTGACGGAGAAGGTCCGGAGGTGGAGATAGCTGCGGAGCAGCCGGAAAATCCTGCCAGGCAATGGAGACGATGACAGCTTGAAGAGCAGTCCCTCGTGCCACACCTTGTCGAAGGCTTTGCTCACGTCTATCAGGACCGAAGTGGAGTGGTGCTTCCTTCCTCCAGCTCCGGTGATGTTGATCAGGACTCTGCGAAGCTGAAGGGTGGTGGAGTGGCCAGTGCGGAAGTCGAATTGTTCTGTCCTGATAGATGTGAAGAACTCCTCAGGGAATCTCGCCAAGACGATCTTCTCCAGAATCTTGGAGAGCACAGGCAGGAGGGAGATCGGCCTGTGGTTCTCCGGGAAGAGAGGGTCCTTGCCGGGCTTGGGTATCATGAATCACCTTGGCATCCTTCCAGGTGGTCGGGAAGTGAGCCAGGCGTAGGCATAAGTTGAAGATGCAGGTGATCGTGACGATCACCCAAGCCGGCAGGTTCTTCAATGCTGGAGTTCCTAAGGAGTCCGGGCCAGGGGCCTTCTTCGGGCGAAGGCGGCGAATGCGGTCTTGCACTTCAAGTGTAGTCACAGTGGGCAGTAGGTCGTCTTCGTCAGGTTGATACTCCTCCAGGAAATTTTCAATCATTTCGCACGTGTCCTCGTCGTAGACATCCGCGTGTGGAGAGAATTGGCCTTCCATGGTGTCGGCGAAGGCCTCTGCTCGATCTCCAGGGGAGTAGACAATACCACGCTGTCCATGAAGTGGTCGGTTGGTCTTCTTCTCCCCTCGAAGTGCCCTTGAGATTTTCCAGATGCCGCCGACACCACCGTCAGCTTGATGTTCCACAAAGTCATCCCACGCAGCCGCTCTGTGTTCACACCAGGAGACGAGAGCACTTCCTGGCCAGGCGGTTGAAGGTCTGCTTGGCGTGGGGACATCGGGACTGCTGGTACTCCCTTCGCAGTCTGCGACGAAGGCGAATCTCCTCTCTCAACTCCTCGGGTAGAGGTGGAGTGATGTCAGTCCGGGAGAGAGGAGATGACGAGGCCGTCATAGCTTCTTGAAGGATGGAATTCAGGTCGTGTACTTGTCGGTCTAGCTGGTCCGGTGACTCAGCAGGAGTTGGTGGTGGCCGATGTCTGTCAGCGAGGTGGTTTGCAAAGCGGTGCCAGTTGATCTAGGTGGGACGAGCAGGAGGATATGATGGCGCTTCGTCGTCCGAGAGGTCGAAGACAACTGGCACGTGGTCTGACGAGAGATCAGACACTGCAAACACCTCGATGTGTCCGTCCAGCGAGCCAGCTAGACCGATGTCCAGTATGTCCGGGAGGTGCCGTCCATTGTGATTGTAGTGCGTGGGCTCCTCGGGTGTCAGTAGTTGGATGTGGAAGTCGGTTATCCAGGAGACGGTGGAGTCTTCTGCCGTTGGAGTTGGTGTTCCGGCATCCCCAGTCCAGATGCTTTGCATTGAGGTTCCCAGCAACAAGTGCAGGGGAACCAGGACGCAGCAGGGCATCAAGGCAGCGAGTTTGCAGCGTGTTTCTAGGTGGATTGTAGACGGAGGCAATCTCCAGTTCGGCTCCGCTGTTTTTTTTTTTTTCCTTTGGGATATTGGGGTGGATCCCTAGATCCTCACACGTCAACCTGAGCTTATTGTGTGCCCCTTTGATGTTAGAGGGGTAAGCCTATCTTCGTGCCCTTAATTAGGCTAAGAAGCTTTTCCCCGATACTAGCATCTGGTTCGTCGCCTGGTTTTTTATCACCGAAAAGAGCCCTTCTCCTTGCTCCCATGTGTATTATGTGTTTTGCAGTCTCTTCAGACTTATTGCAGAGTCTACACTCCGAGTCCTCATTTCGTAAACCTAGAGTGTTTAGGTGTTTCCTGAAGTGGCCGTGTCCAGTGATCAAGGCAATCACTTGCTTAACCCGATCCCTCCCCAGCCCCATCAGCCATCTGGTAAATCCGGAGCTAGAATCGGCAAGCAGTCTTTTGCCGAGTGCTTGTCCTTGGTGACTCTGCCACCGCAAGCGGTGTGTCTTCCTGGACCATTTGTTTATACTTTGATAAGCGGCTGACTTGCTTATACCACAACTCGGTTCTGGAACCGGTGTATGGCATGCTTGCTCCGCTTTTGGCAAGCCTGTCGGCGCATTCGTTGCCACCTATGCCTGTGTGGCCCGGTACCCAACCAAGACGCACACAGTTGCGTGATCCAAGCTTGCAGAGAGTGTTAAAGCACTCCCACACAAGCTTGGATGAAATGCTGTTGGAGTCAAGAGCTTTAAGAGCTGCCTGACTGTCTGACATTATACAGATGTTCATTTCCTGGTACCTTCTGGTGAGGCCTAGGTTAGCACAGGCTAGGATACCATAGATTTCGGCTTGAAATATGGAGCAGTTCCGACCCAAACTGCCGCTAAGGGCAGTTCTAGGGGATTGACTAAACACTCCATATCCAGTTCTACCCTTAATAAGCGAGCCATCCGTGTGTACCAGACAAAGCTCTTTCTTATTGTTGGGATGTTTATCTTGCGATTTCCACTCTCATCTCTGGAGTAGAAGTAAACAGAGAATGGCTTATTGAATACGAACTCCGTTCTCATTGTGTCGGAGACCATTTCGAGAATAGCGGCTTGGGTTTACAGCTTCAGTGATGGCGCCATGGCTCGCGTTAGACGCGCCATTCCTCCACAAGCCAGCAACCATCAGCCGATAAGCTGACTTACGCGCTTCAGCTTTTATATGAACATCAAGAGGTAGAAGTCCTAAAGCCACCTCGAGGGTCGCTGAAGGACTGCTCCTGAATGCTCCGGTTACAAAGATTGTGCCAAGCCTTTGTAAGCTTTCAAGCTTGGCTTTGGCAGTTACCTGATTCACCTTTGTCCACCAGACTAATGAACCATAAGTGATTTGAGGCCTTACAACTGCTTTGTAAAGCCATAGTGGCTATATGGGGTTTTACGCCCCATGAGATTCCTGCAAGTCTCCTGGACGTCATGAGCGCCCACTTTGCTTTGTGCAGGATATTATTAAGATGATCATATCCACGTAAGCTTATGGTCTAGAGTCAGTCCTAAATATTTTGACTGTCTTTGACCACTCCAGCTGAGTGGATGCGAGTTTCAGCCTAGAAAGAGACTCTAGGTTCTTTTTTCTAGTGAATGGTACAACTACTGTCTTAGAGGGGATTTACTTTCAGTCCCTCTCCCTGACACCAGTTGTGTACATGTTGAAGGTTGGTATTCATGATATCAACAACAACATTTGTGTATTTTCCCTGTACCATAAGGACTATGTCGTCTGCATATCCTTGGACATAGATTCCGTTGTTAGTAAGGTCCTCAAGTAGACCATCTACTACTAGATTCCACAGTAGAGGTGACAGGATGCCTCCTTGAGGACATCCCCTTGTGGGTGCGATCACAAGCGATACTTTCATTGAGATCGGCCCTGATCCGTCTGGAGCACAGCATGGCCCTAAGCCACCGGCACAGAGCTGGCTCGAGGCCACGTCGCTGTGCTCCACTTACCATTGCAGTGAATTTGGCATTGTCGAAAGCTCCTTCAATGTCTATGAAGGTGCACAATGCCAATTCCTTGGCGGACAAGGCTATCCTCAATCCTACTGACTAATTGGTGCAGTGCTGATTCACAGGATTTGCCTTGCTGGTATGCATGTTGGTTGCGATGAAGGGGAGTGTCTGAGAGAACTCCCTTTCTCAGGTGCCTCTCCACCAGTCTTTCTAATGTTTTCAGTAGAAACGAAGATAAACTGATGGGACGAAAAGATTTAGGGGACAGAGTAGTCCGCTCTCCCTTTTTTTAGGGATGAAGACCATCCTGTTGAGACGCCAGACTTGTGGTATGTACCCATAGGCTAGGCTCGCCCTGAATAGTTCACATAGAAGGGTAAGGAGATTCTCCGGCCCTTGTTGAAGCAGGGCCGGAAAGATTCCCATCCCCTCCTGCAGATTTGAAAGGGGCAAATTTAGAAATTGCCCATTTGGCTTTAGAGAGAGTGACAATCCTTCTGGCAATGGCCCAGCTACCACGACAAGCTCTTGGCCGTGAGCCTGCCTCGTGATTACCAGACGTTCCAGTGTCGTCATTCTCAAAGATACAATCAGGGAAGTGAGTCTCAAGGAGAAGTTTTTGAGGCTATCACTAGACCCGGAAGTGTGTTGACCTCCCTGGGACCTTAAAGATCCCAAGTGACCGGTTGGACTTGAGGCTAGCAAGCGTTGCAGTCTAGCTGCCGCGCTTAACTCATTTACCTTCTGTGTAAACTGCCTCCAGGAACTTTGTTTTGCTTTTTTAATTGCTAGGCTGTATTCTGTTAGAGCTCTATGATAGGACTCCCAGATACGGCTCCTTTTGCATTGATTGTACAGCTTCCTGACATTAGCCCTTTTGCGAGCGAGGTCTGCAGTCCACCACTTTCTATTGGTTCGACTCTTCCCCCGTCCGCAATGGGCAATTGTCATGGAAGCTATTGATTATAGCATTCTGCAGGTCAGAAGCTATCTGATCTATGTCTGTGAAGCATCGCACCCTTCCGCCTACCGATCCCGACTTATATCCCAACCAGTCAGTCCTCCTGGGAATTACGATAGAGGACCTCTGCAGCCTCATCTTGCAAGTTTAAAGAGGATATATACCTGTGATCCGATAATGAGGCCTCTTCGCTTACGTGCCACTTATCAACCATTCCAAGTATTCCTTGTGTGCAGATTGTTATGTCAATAACTTCTTGTCTAATTCGTGTTGCGAACGTAGGGCGGTTACCTTTATTACATATAAATAGGTCCCTACTTAGGAAGAAATTGTAAAAGTGCCTCACCTCTAGGGTTAGTGTTGGTGCTGCCCCATCCAGCAGAGTGATGGGCGTTGGCGTCACAACCTAGAAGAAGTTGTTGACGTCTGGCTTGTGCTTCTTCCACCAGGAGCTCTAGGTCTCTCTTGATGGAGGGAGTTCCCTGGCATCATATGGCAAGTATAACGGAGCCTACAATTGTGCTCTGCACTATACCTCCATTCTTCCAGGTTCAGTGTGCCCACAGTGAGATCTCTGGAGCAGAATTCGTTGAGGGTTAGAAAATCCAAGCCTCTCCTCAACAGGATGCAGGTTCTGACATTCCTTAGAGAGGTACAGTAAATTAACTTACCTTTGGTTTTCATTTAGGCCCGCCACTCTCCCCTTGGTGAAGCCCATGGTTCTTGAATCAGTGCCAGATCAAATCCCTCATGGAGGAAGAACTGGCAGAAGGCTGCCGAGGCAGCCCTACTGTGCTGGAGGTTGAATTTGGTAGAACTCGTGGCATTGTCCTTGACTGTCGAGGAGACAATTGAGACCTGCCAGAGTCCTAAGTTGGCTCTAACAGTTGGAAGCCTTCACAGCCTTGTAGCAGACCTCGTCCAGGAAGCAGACGAATCCGTAACCTTTCGGGTCTGGCTTGGATGGAAGGATTTTCCACTCGTTTACATTCAGGTTGGGGTTCTGCTTATTGAACATCTCAAGTACCTTTTCAGGTGTCTTCTTCAGAAGCTTCGGGTGAGCTCTGAAAAACACCCTAGTGGACCTCAAGATGTCCTTACGCAGACCCACTTCTCAGAGAGATATCATCTCCCAGAAGGTTTTATTCTTTGGATAACTTCTTCCAGCCAACGTTTGGTGTGCTCGTTGATGCAGGAAGCACATTAAAACACCTTTCTCTAGGTAGGTGCCCGCAAACGATGGAACGGAACCATCCTCCAGGGGTTGGATTTCTTCCATAATTGCGTCCTCGATGGCTTCTCCTTGCTCTGCACTAAGCTTCGCTTCGGGTAGCCTTCGAGGGCTATGGCCATTTTAATCGCTGCGACCTCTCTGTAGGTAGCCTTGGGTGTGCTACCAGAGGCCTCGGGATCGTGGGCTTCGGGCTTTTTGGTTTCCCTCCTAGCCTTCTTTGCGGGTCCCTCAGCGGAGGGCGGGGTGACCAAGGTGCCTCTGGGGCGTTTGGCCGACCCCACCCCCGCCTTGGTACCCGCAGTTGGGCCCGGAGTTGAAGACCTCCTGCCGTTCTGGATTCTTTTTCTTCTTCTTTTCCCCCCTCCTCCACTTGGAAGGGTCAAAAGCTTCACCCTTTTCAAGAAGTTTAGCCTTTAGTGCTTCTCTTCTTTGAGCAGTGGTGAGATTGGGCCTCTTCATTCTGAGGTTGCCGAGTTGCTCTGTGGCATCATCCAGCGTACCTGTAGACATGGGAGTGCTAGGGCTGTTGAGGAGCTGATCTTCTATATCTTGAAGGGATTTTGCTTCCTCAGCGCTTGTACTGCCTTCCTCAGATAAAGCCTTGCCATGTATGGGAGCTTCAGTGTGCAATGGAACCTCCTGTGTTCCTAAGGCACTTTGTTGAGGAGAAGGTAGGGATGTTGGCATAACAACCTCTTGAGTTGTGTTGCCAGGTAATGGTTATGTGCGAGGTAGCTTCAGGAGCTACCTCAGCAGGAAGAGGTAGGTTAGAAACAGCTTCAGGAACTGTTTCAAGGGTTGGTTTGATTTGTTTTTTGTTTTTGTTTCTTTCCATGTTGTTCCACGTAGAAGCTAGGGAATGGAAGGTCCGCCCAGACAGAGCCCCCGCATGCCTGGGTAAGCTGCTTTTTAAACTGGAGGGTCGCCGGTGTCCAGAGTCCGCATAGTATAGACTGGTTTGCCACCAGCCATTCAGCCCTGGCCTACGCTGTTCCACCGTGGCTTGGCCCCTAGTGGGAGAAATGAAAGGGAAACTAGATCGAAGAGTTGAGGATCTTTACCTCAGATAGAAGAGAGTGAAGAAGAGAGATAGGCTGACACATAGAGAAGTGTGCCAGCCATAGGCCTCCAGAACAAGAAGAGAAGGGATCTGGAGCATTAGCTAGGGTACCTCGGGGTCGCCACTACCCGTACGGCCTTGAAAGTAAGACCGCCCCTGAGGGCCGGCTCCGCTGTAGTGGCTGGCATTCCGGGTGATCTCAGCTCCTGGGGCAGGGACTTCTGCCAGGAGACGATGGGTCACTCGCCGATTGCACCATGATCGCCGAGCCTCCGCCGGGTCGGTTGTTCTGCAGCTGCCTATCGGTGCGGTATATCTGGTAATTGGGGATATTGAAGTGATCTGTCGCCCTGAAGTGAGTCTCCTGTAGAAGAGCGACGTCCACATCCATTTCAGTTTAGTAGCTGACCGAGTTCCAGCCGCTTGTTTGCCAGCCCGTCGGCGTTCCAGCTGACAACTCTCAGCTTACCCATGGACGTTGGCGGACAACGTGTCCATGAGGCGTGACATCAACGCCACTATGTTGGTCAGCTGAGTAAGAATCTGATTTAGTCTTACCTTGAGATCCTGAGGCAGGAGGGAAGCTGGGTGAGAAATCGGCGTGATGTTTTTTGTGGGCGGCTGGGCTTGTAGTTCAGGGCTGGAAAGCAGGCTTAGGTGGCTCAGCACGAGATCTCGGTGTGGGCCTGGGTAGTGTTGATCTGGCAGGGGCAGGAGTGTCCTCGATTGTTGGGTTCTCTAGTTGATAAGAGGCAGGTTGTTGACGGGTCTCGGAGGTTGAGGTCTTCGGAGTTAAACCAGAACGAGCCCCCCGATTTTCCGGCTTCCGAGCTGGGCGATGACGGCGAAGCCTTACCATCTCGAAGTCATCTTCCTCCCGGTTTTCAGTGGAGGGCTCCACGGTGTCATCTACGGTGGCAGGAGGGGCAGGAGCAGGAGCTTCTCGAGGCTTAGGAGGCTCAATCCTGGAAGGTACAGGCCTCTGAACCCTCCTGGCAACGGTAGCATACGAGAGCTGCTTCTCGTTTTAGAAGGTGACACACCCACGGTAGTTGGCAGAGTGGGCCTCTCCACAATTGCAGCCATCTGGCCAGGGTTGAAGCTTCCTTCGGGCAGAGGCTGGACGGATGATTATCAACCGCATCGTACGCTGCGGAGTTCACGGTGGCAGTGGCTGGAGACATGCCCAAACCCCTGGTATCGGTGGCACTGGACTGGTCCACTAGGCCTGGTGTACTTCCTGACCTCCAGCCTGCAGAAGAACAGAGTCCGGGCGGTGTAGACATCAGTAGGAGGCCGGAGCCCATCGCCTCCACGGAGGGTGATGAGCCACAGGCTGGTCAGTTGTCCACGTCTTGTCTTTAGGAGCTTGGCCTCCACGATGCCATAGCCATCTCCTTGGAAAGCCTCTAACGACCTCTTCCGGCGATAGGGTGGCTGGGGGACCTTTGATCACCACCTTGAGGAGGCGCTCAGTGGTCATGGCGAAAGTGTGGAACTTCAGCCCCTGTTCCTGTAAGTACCTTTGTAGTTGCCGAAAGTGGGTCACAGTGCTCGTCTTCAGCCGTAGCGTCCGAGCGGTGCAGATTGCCTCCAGGTCGCCCCCAACCAGCTGTTTGATGGTAACAGCATGGCTGGCCGATCCTTTGGGGATGTCCATGATGATGGGAGGAATGCGTGGCCCTCGCTCGACGTCCATGTCTTCGCCTGCGTTGGTGTCCGTCCGTCGGCTTTTTCAGCGGAAGAGTCGAAGCTGGAGCCACTTGTCGTTTCCGCATACCCGCGGCAGGACGGCCTGAAGTTCCAGAGTTGGCCTCAGAAGTAGCTGGATCCATCAGCTGGGCAACTGGAGCAGAAGTCCGCGGTGGTGTCAGGTGGCCTTTGGAAAGGCATTTTTGGGATTCCGACCGGCGTGGGTTCCCCTGGCACTTGGTCGCCGCACCCTGGCAGCTCTCGGGAGTAATTCCGACTTCACCCGGGCCCTGTTCTCCTGTCCCGGGTGGCACGGCGTTGCTGGGTCGAGATGCAGTCGGCAGGTCGTGGATGGTCTCCAATGGGCCATCGGAGGTCTCCATCAGGCCGTGGGAGGTCGCTGGAGCAGCAGGAGCCGCAATCCGGTCCTCTTTTTCAGAAGAATCAACCCTAAAAGTCGAGGTGGATGCTTGGACCGGTCAGTAGTCCTCTATTCATGTAAACTTTATGTGGGCTCTTGTTTTTTCTTGACTTTTAATCTTCTTTGATCTTCTAAGTCTGAACTCTCTGAACATTCTGAGGGTGAATAGTGCTTGTCTTCATCTATATCATCACTATTATCAATCGAAGCCTTAAAAATATTTAATCTATTACTATTTTGCTGATTCCATTTTTTGGTTAAACCTATTTATATACCGCATAAACACAGCTGGTTGTCCGCCATATCCGTACTCCACATCAACACTATTTTTATATTACATATTTGCTATAAATTTCAAATTTAAGGGGAGAATTAATTCCTAAAAAGATATCTTATCAGATATTTTTCTGGCAATTTCCAGTAACATAAATATAGACTTTGACTTGAAAAGGTTTTGTGATTGTGGTTAACAATTAAACTTGTAAACAAAGTATGCCTATGCATTATATTTAATAATTGTCTATAACTGTGTTGACCAGTTTTAATAGACATATGGTCTATAATGTTCGAGGTCTTCACGTAGTTATTGAATTTAACACAGAGTTCTATCGCAGTACATGATATAGTATATAGTTCTATAAAAGTGGTAAATAAAGAGAAATGCTTTTATTTCCAAATCACTTTACGGATTTTACTTTTCAATGTAACTGATTATTATTTTATAATCTATTTCATGGAAAACTATAATGAACCATTGTGGTGAATAATGTCTCAGCTGAAATTTTAAAATGTGAGATCACTCTGCAGGAATGAACTATTACCATATTGACCTTAGTATGAATGTTAGTTAATATTGTGAATTGAATGACAGTATTAATAAATCCTAGAAACCGCTAAAATGTTAACGTTTAATTGCCTTAATAAATATTTTAAGTTAGGATCCTTTGGTTTTCTTAGGCGTCGTGAGGAGGGATTGGAGCAGGGTAATTCATTGTACAGAAGACATCATGGTTTTGTAAAGGCATGGGATTTTTCATAGCTTAAACTGGAAGAGAGAGTCTAATACTCACAATTAATAAAACTTGGAAACCTGACCCACTGTTATACAAAAACTGGTTAGTTGTTAAGCAACTATTTAGTTCTACAACTGTATGAATTTTAAACAAGTTTACAATTAAGTAGGAAAAGTGGTATTTCTATTTTTGGCATTTATTTTTTTTTCTTACGAATTAAAGGTTATAATTAGTTTGGGTACTAATACATATCCTTAGCAATAAATGTACTAAATATATAAACTGCACTGGACCATGCACTTCAAGACAGGTACTGCTCACATAAAATTATGTTCAACATGATCAGCTCTCAGTTTTTATATTCTCAGGGAACCTCCAGTCATTGAAACCATGTGTTACCCTACAATGACTTGGATTAAAAACAAAATGCAAAATACGCTATACCATATCACGTTACACGCTTCACTGATGTTGCATGCAAAATTTAATGTTAATAATTCATTTTATTGTTGAAATGTCTTCTAAACATTTTTGTATCCTCCAAATTCGTGTCACTATAAAAATTATACACAAGATTGGTTGAGAATTTGAAAGTTTTTTTTAAAACAGCCTTTGATTCTTGCATATCTTAGTGTTGGCATATTATAGCATAGGTTTATTGGTTTTGTGGTGAAGGGAATCTTTATAAATTGTTTGTTTTAAATTTTAAATCATTTAACGTGTGGCTTATCAATCACAATTAAAGTTTTATGGAACTGTTTGTAAGAGTTATTTATCTTAGATTTAAACAATTATAAGTAACCTTTAGATACCAATAACATTTATTTAACCTTCAGACAACTATATTGCGTAATTAAACTGATTTTAGCTATATTTTAATTTTTTATACACGCTTACCAAACGCTAAATTTCATAGTTGGGCTTATGTTTGTATAGCTACTATAAATTGATTTATGGAAAATTATAACTTTTAACCTTTCATACTCTTCCACTTTGAGTCCCACGAAAAACTAAAGCAAAGATGTTTTTCTGACTTAAGATAAATTCCGCTAACCCTTCAAAAGACAAAGCAGGTTTATTGGCTAATACAATGTAAATTGCCATCTTACTACTTTTAGAAGATAAAGTATTGGATTTTCAACGATTTTCTTATCTGATAAGAAGGCAATAAACGTTGATCTTACTCAGAAGTATTTTATATAGTCGGTAACAGATGTGTATTTATTTTGTTCTATGCGTCTTATTCTACGCCAGATAAAAACTGCAGGTATCCCAGCACTATTCTTTTTTATGTCACTAAAAATTCTTAACGCTCACAAATTCTGTCGGTAGATATTTTCTCACTTTAGATGCAAGGTGTCAAATACTCGTACATTGGGTCCTTTACCCATGCTTTAAATTGTCTCGTGCATTGAAGAGGGGGTAATCAATACATAATTTTCAAAATATAAACATCCATCCATATTGCGTAGTGAAAATTATCTATCAAAACATTAGAATATAGTCATAGGAACGCAATAAAAATGGTAACAGCTGCGTTAAACCCGTCCTTGTAAAAGATGGCTATTCATTCAAATTTTTGTTTTCGTGCTAGAATTCGTTAAAAATATTACTTCATAATTACTCAAAATAGCTTATGTTACT
>NW_025785156.1:0-21400 GCF_021130785.1 Homalodisca vitripennis | reverse complement strand
CTCACACTCTAACGTGCTACCCTGGAGGTCCCTAGGTTCTCCCTAGGCATGCGTAAACGTTAAGACTTGAATATCTGTTCAAGTTTACAAGTCACGTGCACATACAGGAAAGTATATCATTGTTCTCTACATCTCACACTAATACTTGCCACCCTGAGGGGTTCTAGGTTCGTCCCTATGCGGAGCCGTAAAACTTTAAAGCTTGATATCTGTCAAGGTTACAAGTCACGCGTGCAACAACAGGAAAAGTTATCATTGTTCTCATATCATCTTCAACACTATACCTGCCACCTGAAGGGTCTAGGTATCTCCCTAGCAAGCGTAATAACGTTAAAGCTTTGATTATCTGTTCAAGGGTTTTACACAGTTACGTTTGCATAATCAGGAAACGTTAACCATTGTTTTCTACATCTCGACACTAATACTTGCCACCTGAGGGTCCTAGGTTCTCCCTAGCAAGCGTAAACGTTAAGCTTGATATCCTCGGTCAAGTTTACAAGGCTCACGATGCCCCAACAGGAAAGTATTATTGATTGCTCCTTACACGTGCCACCTGAGGGTCTAGGTTCTCCCTAGCAGCGTAAACGTTAAGCTTGATATGTCCTCAAGTTTTAACGTAGTTCACGAAGTGCACAACAGGAAAGTATCATTGATTCTCTAGATCTCACACTATAACTTTGCCACCTGAGGGTCCTAGGTTCTCCCTAGCAACAGCGTGAAACGTTAAGCTTGATATTCTGTTCAAGTTTACATAGTCACGTGCACAACAGGAAAGGCGATCCATTGTTCTCTATACATCTCACCCACTTATACTTTGCCACCTAGAGGGTTCTAGGTTCTCTATAGCAAGCGTAAAACCGTTAGAAGCTGTGATATCCATCAAGGTTATCATTGTTCTCTAGCACATCTCATCACTATAAACTTGCCAACCTGAGGGTCTAGGTTCTCCCTAGCAGTGGTAAAACGTTCGAAGCTTGAATATCTGTCAAGGTTTACAAGGTCACGTGGCACAACCAGGAAACTGTATCATTGTTTCGTTTACATCTCCACACTATCCCTTGCCACCCCACCTGTGAGGGTCCTAGAGTTTCTTCCCTATGCTCAGCGGTAAACGTTAAGCATTGAATATCTGTTCAAGTTTACAAGTAACGTGCAACCAAACAGGAAATGAAACAAAGTATCAGTTGTTCTCTAGCCATCTCACAACGTATTACTATTTGCCCACCTGAGGGTCGAGGTTCTCTCCTAGCAGCGTAAAAACGGTTAAGTCCTTGGATATCTGTCAAGGTTACAGAGTCCACGTGCATAACAGGAAAGTATCACTGTTCTCCATACATGCTCACACTATAACTTGCCAACCTGAGGGTCTAGTGGTTTTTTCCTAGCAAACGTAAACATTTAAGCCCCTGAGGATCGATGACAGAGAGGTCGTCGATCTCTTTTTTATTGCAGATAATAGCCTAGCTTATGGTGCCATATGTGTTTGTAAGCCTGGATACGGTAAAGCCCGCAGGCTTTAAAAGTTATGGTTATCTAATTAGATAATGTTGTTGGGGGTTTTATTGTGTAGTAACTATTAAACAAAAACACAATTATTACTTATGGCATATCCTCGGAAATTTAACTTAGGACTACACAATGGACCGGATTGGGGCAGAAAAGAACAAACCGTCTTTTTAGAGAAATGTAAACGGAGTTTTAATTAAAAGCGAATAACTTGGGAAACACTACATTAGTCATTTGCGTCGACATGTCTGTTAATCATCCAGGCAAACTTAGTAAAGTTCCTCATTGCGCGGGGAACTTTCAGTGCTTGTGAGAATTTATCATCGTTTGTAAGTTGTTTGAAATACGATATCAGTGTGACTGTGACTGAGAGATAAGAAACTCAGTGATTACCTGTCGTTCTGATAAACGGTAACCTAAGACTAAGATATTCGTCTTGGTTAGAAACAAAAGTTGGAAAAACTGCTCTTTATGTGAGCTTTCGCCGCACTCAGGTTTGATTGTACACTTCATCATAACTAAGCAACAATGTATTGCCATTAATGAAAATGCCTTTCAAATAAATTTTGATCTCCAAATTTAAGAATGTAAGGTACGTTTTTTTACACCTCTCTGATTGATAAAGTGTAATGGTGGCATGTAAAATTTTTATGAGAGAAGCATCATTCAAATGGATTGATTGACGATTTGATTGATTTCCCAAAATGTATGTACAGAGTTAAATATTAATAACATTAACAAAAAAAGAACTCTATTGGAAATACTGTGGAAATCTTCCAGATTTCTAAAAATGATAAATGTATACATATGGTTATATTTGGACCTTTTTTTAAATTGTCGTTCAGTTATCTATCCATATATTAAAAGATAAAGTTACACGTATCAGTTCCTATATTAGAATTTTGTTGTGGACTCTTTGTTTTCCAGTTACTTTTCAGTTTTTAAAAATATAAAATTTAAAACGTATATTGATATTTAGGATTTGTATGTACTCTTGACTCTTTTCGAAATTACGTTTCATATTCAAAATCATCAATTACACGTATAGTTTTATTTGGATGTTTGATGTGGACTCTTGTCCTTCAAGATACTTGTCACGTTTTTTAGAAATATAAATTATACGTATATTGTTATCTTGGATTTAGTGATGGGGCCCTTTGTCTTCAGTTATTTTTCAGATTAAAATAAATATACATTTATCCGTATAATGTATTTGGATTTTGTATGGACTCTTCTTGAATTCAGAAACTTTCATATTCAAAATATCAATTACACGTATACTGTAATTAGATTTTGTGTGGGCCCTTGTCTTCAGTTACTTAAGAAATAATTTCAGACTACCCAGACGACATAAAATCTATTTTCGCCATTCGTTATTTGGGACCAATGTTTCTTTAATCAAATTCCAATACACATTAAAGATATTCCAAATTTAAAGATATTTTGTCAACAAGTAAGTTATCCTTGTGAGAGTCGATAGGACATACTGAAGGTAATCCATGATGTTTGAGGGAGGCGGTAGGACATACTGAAGGTAATCCATGGTGGAGAGTTTCTGGAGATCTTGGTCTCATCTTGTTTAATATAAAAGTAAACCTAGGTAGCTTTGGGGGAGGCGGTAGGCACACGTTGTTAGTTGTGAAACAAAAGTCCTGAGTTGTTGATTCACACCCTATATGTTATGTTATAATATTTTACCACTTCTGTCAAACATGAACTGTAAAATAGTTTTAATTGGATGAATATCATTCTTACGCAGGACATTTATGTATGAGGATGGGGAGCCTAATCGGAGAGCGTGGTTATCTCTTCTTGAATGCCCTGGTCTAATAGCATTACACATGAGCTCTGCCAACTTGTACTCGCAAACTGTGAGATTTTGTACAAAGTGATCGTGCATGAAGAACAGGCGTAATTGTGAGCACATTTAATTAATACACAAAATAAAGGAAAAGAAAGAATGATTAAACAACTTATAACATATTTTAAAATAATAACCGTATACACTGTTTCATTGTTATTTAAACAATTCTAGGCAAGATAACGTCTAAATTATGACGAAGAACAGTTTAGCTACAGGAACGGTCTTATCCGAGGGTAATCTTTATTAATGGTATCATTATGTCTCAGTTTGTGCACATCTCTGCTCTATAGATCATAATAATGACCGTTAGAAATACACGATATCGAGTTAAAACTTATAAGCGCCAAAGGAGGAGACTACAAAATACTGATACCTTTGCGCGAAATTTGGGATACATTCTTAGTTATTCGTGTACCCTCCTGGTTTCATAATTATCGCCCACGTTGTCAAATCACTATCAACACGAATACATTATTGACATATTCCACTTCGCTGTGGAAGACCATCTGCAGTTAACAGATGTCACATTGAAAACATGAGACAATGTTTAGTGTGGTGAATGATATAGCCAGTGTTGTGTTTCAAGGGGACTTAGTATAGTATATAATATAGTACTTAGTAGCGATCCAGTCAGGTATATATCCGCTCGAGACGTATGTTTAGTGTGGTGAATGACATAGCCAGTGTTGTGTTTCAAGGGGACTTAGTATAGTATATAATATAGTACTTAGTAGCGATCCAGTCAGGTATATATCCTCTCGAGACGTATGTTTAGTGTGGTGAATGACATAGCCAGTGTTGTGTTTCAAGGGGACTTAGTATAGTATATAATATAGTAATTAGTAACCGATCCAGTCAGGTATATATCCTCTCGAGACGTATGTTTAGTGTGGTGAATGATATAGCCAGTGTTGTGTTACAAGGGGACTTAGTATAGTATATAATATAGTAATTAGTACCGATCCAGTCAGGTATGTATCCTCTCGAGACGTATGTTTAGTGTGGTGAATGACATAGCCAGTGTTGTGTTTCAAGGGGACTTAGTATAGTATATAATATAGTACTTAGTAGCGATCCAGTCAGGTATATATCCTCTCGAGACGTATGTTTAGTGTGGTGAATGACATAGCCAGTGTTGTGTTTCAAGGGGACATGGTATAGTATATAATATAGTAATTAGTAGCGATCCAGTCAGGTATGTATCCTCTCGAGACGTATGTTTAGTGTGGTGAATGTCATAGCCAGTGTTGTGTTTCAAGGGGACTTAGTATAGTATATAATATAGTAATTAGTAGCGATCCAGTCAGGTATATATCCTCTCGAGACGTATGGTTTAGTGTGGTGAATGACATAGCCAGTGTTGTGTTTCAAGGGGACTTAGTATAGTATATAATATAGTAATTAGTACCGATCCAGTCAGGTATATATCCTCTCGAGACGTATGTTTAGTGTGGTGAATGATATAGCCAGTGTTGTGTTTCAAGGGGACTTAGTATAGTATATAATATAGTAATTAGTAGCGATCCAGTCAGGTATGTATCCTCTCGAGACGTATGTTTAGTGTGGTGAATGACATATCCAGTGTTGTGTTTCAAGGGGACTTAGTATAGTATATAATATAGTAATTAGTACCGATCCAGTCAGGTATGTATCCTCTCGAGACGTATGTTTAGGGTAGTGAATGATATAGCCAGTGTTGTGTTTCAAGGGGACTTAGTATAGTATATAATATAGTAATTAGTAGCGATCCAGTCAGGTATATATCCTCTCGAGACGTATGTTTTAGTGTGGTGAATGACATAGCCAGTGTTGTGTTTCAAGGGGACTTAGTATAGTATATAATATAGTACTTAGTAGCGATCCAGTCAGGTATATATCCTCTCGAGACGTATGTTTAGTGTGGTGAATGACATAGCCAGTGTTGTGTTTCAAGGGGACTTAGTATAGTATATAATATAGTACTTAGTAGCGATCCAGTCAGGTATGTATCCTCTCGAGACGTATGTTTAGTGTGGTGAATGACATAGCCAGTGTTGTGTTTCAAGGGGACTTAGTATAGTATATAATATAGTACTTAGTATCGATCCAGTCAGGTATGTATCCTCTCGAGACGTATGTTTAGTGTGGTGAATGATATAGCCAGTGTTGTGTTTCAAGGGGACTTAGTATAGTATATAATATAGTAATTAGTACCGATCCAGTCAGGTATGTATCCTCTCGAGACGTATGTTTAGTGTGGTGAATGACATAGCCAGTGTTGTGTTTCAAGGAAACTTAGTATAGTATATAATATAGTTAATTAGTACCGATCCAGTCAGGTATGTATCCTCTCGAGACGTATGTTTAGTGTGGTGAATGATATAGCCAGTGTTGTGTTTTCAAGGGGACTTAGTATAGTATATAATATAGTAATTAGTAGCGATCCAGTCAGGTATGTATCCTCTCGAGACGTATGTTTAGTGTGGTGAATGACATAGCCAGTGTTGTGTTTCAAGGGGACTTAGTATAGTATATAATATAGTACTTAGTAGCGATCCAGTCAGGTATGTATCCTCTCGAGACGTATGCTCAACATCATACGTCCGGACCAAACGTCACCTGACCCTGGACCACGGTGTGAGGTGCTAATCGCCGGCACCAATGACTTGGCTGTCGGCGAGCAGCGTAACATTTACCGCCACCTGGAGAACTACATCGTGGCCAGACCGGCCGGCACTATAAATACACGTGACAAGTCACCCGTTCACTGTTGTGTGCACAATCGGAGAGAATAATAACAGCACAGACTTATAGTGCCAGTAGAAATACATTTGACAAGTCACTCGTTCACTGTTGTGTGCACAATCGGAGAGAATAATAACAGCACAAACTTATAGTGCCAGTAGAAATACACGTGACAAGTCACTGATTCACTGTTATGTGCACAATCGGAGAGAATAATAACAGCACAGACTTATAGTGCAAGTATAAATACACGTGACAAGTCACCCGTTCACTGTTGTGTGCACAATCGGAGAGAATAATAAACAGAACAAACTTATAGTGCCAGTAGAAATACACGTGACAAGTCACTGATTCACTGTTATGTGCACAATCGGAGAGAATAATAACAGCACAGACTTATAGTGCCAGTAGAAATACATTTGACAAGTCACTCGTTCACTGTTGTGTGCACAATCGGAGAGAATAATAACAGCACAAACTTATAGTGCCAGTAGAAATACACGTGACAAGTCACTGATTCACTGTTATGTGCACAATCGGAGAGAATAATAACGGCAATGACTTCATAGTGCCAGTATAAATACATGTGATAAGTCACTCGTTCACTGTTGTGTGCACAATCGGAGAGACTAATAACGGCACTGACTTAATAGTGCCAGTATAAATACATGTGATAAGTCACTGGTTCACTGTTGTGTGTATAATCGGAGAGAATAATAACAGCACTGACTTAATAGTGCCAGTATAAATACATGTGATAAGTCACTCGTTCACTGTTGTGTGCACAATCGGAGAGATTATAACGGCACTGACTTAATAGTGCCAGTATAAATACATGTGATAAGTCGCTCGTTCACTGTTGTGTGCACAATCGGAGGGATTAATAACAGCACTGACTTAATAGTGCCAGTATAAAATACATGTGATAAGTCCACTCGTTTCACTGTTGTGTGCGCAATCGGAGAGATTAATAACGGCACTGACTTAATAGTGCCAGTATAAATACATGTGATAAGTCACTCGTTCACTGTTGTGTGCACAATCGGAGAGATGAATAACGGCACCTGGACTTAATAGTGCCAGTATAAATACATGTGATAAGTCACTCGTTCACTGTTGTGTGCACATTTTTAGAGATTAATAACTGCACAGACTTATAGTGCCAGTAGAAATACATTTGACAAGTCACTGGTTCACTGTTGTGTGTATAATCGGAGAGAATAATAACAGCACAGACTTATAGTGCCAGTAGAAATACATTTGACAAGTCACTCGTTCAATGTTGTGTGCACAATCGGAGAGAATAATAACAGCACAAACTTATAGTGCCAGTAGAAATACACGTGACAAGTCACTGATTCACTGTTATGTGCACAATCGGAGAGAATATTAACAGCACAAAACTTATAGTGCCAGTAGAAATACACGTGACAAGTCACCCGTTCACTGTTGTGTGCACAATCGGAGAGAATAATAACAGCACAGACTTATAGTGCCAGTAGAAATACACGTGACAAGTCACCCGTTCACTGTTTTGTGCACAATCGGAGAGAATAATAACAGCACAAACTTATTGTGCCGGTAGAAATACACGTGACAATTCACCCGATCAATGTTGTGTGCACAATCGGAGAGAATAATAACAGCACAAACTTATAGTGCCAGTAGAAATACACGTGACAAGTCACCCCGTTCACTGTTTTGTGCACAATCGGAGAGAATAATAACAGCACAAACTTATTGTGCCGGTAGAAATACACGTGACAATTCACCCCGATCAATGTTGTGTGCACAATCGGAGAGAATAATAACAGCACAGACTTATAGTGCCAGTAGAAATACACGTGACAAGTCACCCGTTCACTGTTTTGTGCACAATCGGAGAGAATAATAACAGCACAAACTTATTGTGCCGGTAGAAATACACGTGACAATTCACCCGATCAATGTTGTGTGCACAATCGGAGAGAATAATAACAGCACAAACTTATAGTGCCAGTAGAAATACACGTGACAAGTCACTGGTTCACTGTTGTGTGTATAATCGGAGAGAATAATAACAGCACAGACTTATAGTGCCAGTAGAAAATACATTTGACAAGTCACTCGTTCACATGTTTTTGTGCATAATCGGAGAGTATAATAAACAGCGACAGACTTATAGTGCCAGTAGAAATACACGTGTCAATTCACCCGTTCAATGTTGGTGTGCACAATCGGAGAGAATAATAACAGCACAGACTTATAGTGCAAGTATAAATACACGTGATAAGTCACTGGTTTCAATGTTGTATGCACAATCGGAGAGATTAATAACTGCACAGACTTATAGTGCCAGTAGAAATACATGTGTTATGTCACTCGTTCACTGTTGTGTGCACAATCGGAGGGATTAATAACAGCACTGACTTCATAGTGCCAGTATAAATACATGTGATAAGTCACTCGTTCACTGTTGTGTGCACAATCGGAGAGATTAATAACGGCACTGACTTAATACTGCCAGTATAAATACATGTGATAAGTCTCACTCGTTCACTGTTGTGTGCACAATCGGAGAGATTAATAACGGCACTGACTTAATACTGCCAGTATAAATACATGTGTTATGAAGTCACTCGTTCACTGTTGTGTGCACAATCGGAGGGATTAATAACAGCACTGACTTCATAGTGCCAGTATAAATACATGTGATAAGTCACGTCGTTCCTATGTTGTGTGCATAATCGGAGAGAGACTAATAACGGCACTGACTTAATAGTGCCAGTATAAATACATGTGATAAGTCACTCGTTCACTGTTGTGTGCACAATCGGAGAGATTAATAACGGCACTGACTTAATAGTGCCAGTATAAATACATGTGATAAGTCACTCGTTCACTGTTGGGTGCATAATCGGAGAGATTAATAACGGCAATGACTTCATAGTGCCAGTATAAATACATGTGATAAGTCACTCGTTCACTGTTGGGTGCATAATCGGAGAGATTAATAACGGCAATGACTTAATAGTGCCAGTATAAATACATGTGATAAGTCGCTCGTTCACTGTTGTGTGCACAATCGGAGGGATTCAATAACAGCCACTGACTTAATAGTGCCAGTATAAATACATGTGATAAGTCACTCGTTCACTGTTGTGTGCGCAATCGGAAGAGATTAATAACGGCACTGACTTAATAGTGCCAGTATAAAATACATGTGATAAGTCACTCGTTCACTGTTGTGTGCACAATCGGAGAGACTAATAACGGCACTGACTTAATAGTGCCAGTATAAATACATGTGATAAGTCACTCGTTCACTGTTGTGTGCACAATCGGAGAGACTAATAACGGCACTGACTTAATAGTGCCAGTATAAATACATGTGATAAGTCACTCGTTCACTGTTGTGTGCACAATCGGAGAGATGAATAAACGGCACTGACTTAATAGTGCCAGTATAAATACATGTGATAAGTCACTCGTTCACTGTTGTGTGCACAATCGGGAGAGACTAATAACGGCACTGACTTAATAGTGCCAGTATAAATACATGTGATAAGTCACTCGTTCACTGTTGTGTGCACAATCGGAGAGACTAATAACGGCACTGACTTAATAGTGCCAGTATAAATACATGTGATAAGTCACTCGTTCACTGTTGTGTGCACAATTCGGAGAGACTAATAACGGCACTGACTTAATAGTGCCAGTATAAATACATGTGTTATGTCACTCGTTCACTGTTTGTGTGCACAATCGGAGAGATGAATAAACGCACTGACTTAATAGTGCCAGTATAAATACATGTGATAAGTCACTCGTTCACTGTTGTGTGCACATTTTTAGAGATTAATAACTGCACAGACTTATAGTGCCAGTAGAAATACATTTGACAAGTCACCCGTTCACTGTTGTGAACACAATCGGAGAGATTCATAACTGCACATAATAATAGTGCCAGTATAAATACATGTGATAAGTCACTCGTTCACTGTTGTGTGTACAATCGGAGAGATTAATAACAGCACTGACTTAATAGTGCCACTATAAATACATGTGATAAGTCATTCGTTCTATGTTGTGTTGGCATTAATCGGAGAGATTAATCAACCCAGCACAGACTTGTTAGTGTCAGGTATAGAAAATACATTATTTAAATGTGTCGACGTCGCTGACTTCTTTTATCGCCACATACGTCATTAATAGACTGAATATTCTAACTTTGTTTCTTTATATTATTTTTCACATTTTTAGTTAGTGATTAATTAAGTTTATTCCATATATTACTTTAAAATATCAACTAAAATGTTTTTATATTACGCATTAAAATAAGAGCCATTTAGGAGTATGTTAAACGTCTCTTTCAAAAAGCTACAACAAATTATTTTTCCTGCTTCTCATTTAATTATTTGTTAGCTTGGTATTTCCTGCTTAACAATTTATAACCGCCTTAACGTCATTAAAAGGTAAAAACGTGATCATAATTTTTATTCAATTCTTAGTTTTTTTTTTTTGTTTTCTTTGTTTATTTTTAAAAAACAGAGAAGCTATTAATAAGTAAATTGCACTTTAACACCATAACCATTGACAAAGTCTCTGGAGCCCCAGTGAGTTTTCCCAGTGACTAGTTAAAAGTAAAAAGCTGACTAAGGAGCAACAGTTGGTGCGTATTGTGTGATGTGGCCATCGCCGCCTGATGTATCATTTGACAAGTCCAGGAGTAAAAACCCACAATTCAGATAAACCTGAAATTGAACTATATTGTAAATAATCCGCTCTAATCTGTCTTCCTTAAAACTATCTGTTAAATTTTGTTTGGACATATATCGCGACAAAAACCTTCTATCATAGTTGCAAACTGTTTTATAACAAGAAAACTTTTTCTACAAAAATATTCTTGGCCATTTATGAATGTTAAAAATTAGCCTTATCGGAGTACAAAACACAAAGCACCCCTCACCGTCCCTGCAGGGTTCATCGACGTTTGCCTCAGCGTTAAGTTAACTAATATTTTTATTCAAACTAATCAGATTTATATGTTAATGAAACATTTTTGATTATGTCAGTATGTAAATTTTAAAAAAATAAAGGGGGGAGATATTTTTCAATCAGTTTTAGTCACCTTCTCAGAGCGGCAAAGATGCGCAAAGACTAATGAGATACATGATAATACCATTAGTTCAAACATCGTCAGTGGCATAAGAAGTTCTCGACTGAGTATTAATGCTCGTGGGAAGTCAAAGGCCCAGTAGACAAAGTCGGTCGCGAGTCCTGGGTTTAATTGACAACCGTTAATTTAAAGGCCTGTGACGACAGTTGGGCTGTTTGGCTGTTGTTGTGGCATGAACAGTCAACACTAATTGTGGGGACAATTAAAGCTTCACTTCCGCACACCAACAATCATTTGTGGCTGAAGTGTGACAATAGAGTTGGAACTTTGGTTTGTTGTGGTCTGGTCGAGTTTACTTTTTCATCACAACTAATTCAATGTATTTAAATTGAGTTTACCGAATGAGTAATGATACAGAAATTGTGATTACAAGATTCTTGTAACACTCCAAATGAACGACTTGTATTTCATGTCGGAAATAAAATGCATTTTATATAAGAATCTGGAATGCAAAGCACGATAATTTTGCAGATTCTTACTATTAGTAAAAAACAATTTATCCTAATCTCTAGGGTTACTATATGTTATTACTTTATTTGAAATGCGCCCATTTAATTATTTTCAAAACAATATACCACAGTACACTTTATAGTTACTATTGCTGTAAATACATTGTTTTAAAGTCCTTATGAAACCATTCAATAACCAGCCGTAATTGTTCACACAATATTGTCTACAACGGAAGTACAATGTGTGCCCCCCGGGGGTGCGGGATGACTAATAAAATTGATATTTTCCAAGATGATAACCCTTAGTAAACTCGACCCAGCCCCCAGCAGCGTAAATTGTCGAGAGTGACAGAGAATATTTTTACATGCTCAAAGCTACTGTCCATAGCCCTGGGCTGTGCGGAGTGTGTAGTGCTTGATGCGAGCATGTTTCTTGCTCGCCTGCAGGACAGGCGAGGTCCATGGTTAACACATGAGTTGAGCAGATGAATATTTTTACAGCTCAAGCTACTGTCATAGCCTGGGCTGTTGCGAGTGGTGTGCTTGATGCGAGCATGTTCTGTCGCTGCAGGGACAAGGCGAAGGTCCATGGTTAACACATGAGTGGACAGAGAATATTATTTACAAGCTTCAAGCTACCTGTTCATATAGCCTTAAGCCTGGGCTGTGCGAAGTTGAGTGTGCTTGATGCGAGCTATGTTTCTGTCGCAAGTCAGGACAGGCGTAAGTCCATGGTTAACACATGAGTGAACAGTAGAATATTTTTACAGCTCAGAGTCTGTAACCTCTGTATACGCAGGTTGGTAGGCCTTGGGTTCCTATTCTTTGCGAAACACGTACATCACGACGCTGCCGCAATTTTAAAATTGATTTTATATTTTAGTTTTAAAGACAGTTTAACGAAAGGTATTTGACAAAATTCATCAAGGTATTAATGTTAAATGTCATAAACCTGGATCAAGAACGAAATCGGACAGGCATTACATTTGTGAGTAGTAAATAAGCCATCAAAAGCTATACCATCAAACTAACAAGGTTAGACTGGCAATTTACAAGTGTTAGTGAAGGACCATTGCTGTTTCACGTGAACTTTCGGACGGCGCGAGCCAATATTAAAGACAAGTAATAACAGTTGCAACAATCACACCTCTCGGGTTGGGCAGAATCGGTTGCGTACTCGTCCAGTTTACGCTCGAGGAACATCAGTCTCGATTACCGGCCTTCTGACATATCTTTTTGCTTGAAGCAACCACAGAGACCTTGTTTATTTATTGTTCAGATTTTTATTGTTGCTGTTGACCTTTTATTTTTTAAAAATTATTTTAACTATTTTTAACAACTGTTTGTTGTTGATTGTTGTTGTTGTTGTTATTAATTATTTAATTATTATTATTGTTGACTTATTTATTTTAATAAATTGTAGTAGTTATTGACAAATTTTATCTGTTGACTACACATTAATTTTATTTGAATAATTTATTTTATTAACGTATTATATTATTAACTTATTTATTTATTTACCTTAAAACATAAACCTCTTATTATTTATTTATTCATTTGCAAAACAATGTCTTTCTTAATCGAAAAAAACCAAAACTGGGTAGAGAACCTTGTAATTGTTATACAACACATTTTCCAAATTTAGGGAACAACGGGACTCTAAAAAACCCGGCGAAATATCATGGCGGTGTTCTAGAGGAAACAGTTTTGCGGAGCATCAATTAGAAACTGATGAGAATACATAACGAGAGTGGACGGTTTGATAAACGAAAAGCACAGTGGGGATCATCCAGTCACTATTGCGAACCCTCTCTATTCGCCTTTACTTAAAGCCCACGTATTGCGTCCACGCGCGTCCCCCCGGGACACACGGACGAACGGCCCTGCGACCGCCTGTCCTACCCACGGCCCCGGCCCGGTAACACCCCCGCCACCTCACTCACCACCTGCCTTTCCACCTGCGTTCTGTCTCTAACGGAACCCGAACCGACCCCTGAAACAACACCTGAGGATGCAGCAGCAAGACGATCGCAAGCAACTAAACAAGGAGATAGAACGCCTTAACAAAGAGTTCCAGGGATCTCCTAGATCATAGCTAATTTGACAATCCGAACACCCGCCCTACTGCAGTTCACCGGACCAGTATTTCCCTGTCGACACCTTTCGTCCCGCCGACGAACCAGAACGACCTCATGGCTCCCCTTGACTTCGGGACCGCGCGAGATGCAGTGCGAGCTGTCTCTGCCCTCCAGCCCAACCCAGTTTCTGTGGAGTTCGGAGCTGCAGGTGGCGCACCTGCCGGAACAGCCAACCGCTGCCACGTTGTGAGCGGACTGACCTTCTCGGTTCAGAGTTGAGTGACAACAGTAGCAAGGGTCCTTGGAGGCGGAGACACACCCAGCTAGTCTCAAGCAGGCAGCTGAAAACCCTTTAACGTAGTGCGCTGATACCTCAAAGAGACACTACAGGTGGACAGAAGTGAAGAAGAGGAAAGCCCAAATAACCCCGGCCACCTGTTCAAAATAAATTTAATTTGCCCCCCAAACCAAAAATGAAACTCAACAAAAAAGTGAATCTTTAATTTTTCTAAAATGGAAAACAAAACTATCAAAATTTAATCCAACTAGCTCTTCAAAACACGTCAAAAAAATCATGGCAAGCTCCAAAAAACTCCAACTTCCCTACACGCAACGATACAGTTTCACAAGTCCCATTTGGGAACTGTTCGAGGGGATAGCCAAAACGCTCGCCACATCGCCTGGAACTCGTCGAGTGAAACAGCTCGGCCCTTTGGCAAAACCGCGCGGTGAGCCGACGTCTGTGTACCCGGCGGCCGGTTTTTCCTGGATATTGTGAGACCAGCTCCGGAACGGCATCTGAGCCCCCGGCCCTAGCTGCGAGGTGCTGATCGAGCCGGACACTAAACGACCTGGCGGTTTGGCGGGCAGCGAAACTTATTTAACCGCCATCGCTGGAGGGGTACAGTCGCTGCTGGGATTCCTTCCAGCAACACGAGAATCATCCGTCACCAACACTGAACTGCCACGGCATCAGCCACGATCTGGACCCGACCCCAATACCCATGGTCCACTATCAGAGACCGTTCTTTCGTGAATGCCCTACATTGAGGAACTAGGCTGTTAGACACAATATTAGAGTGTTAAACTTCGATGACATTCAGTCCGTAGGATATCGTCCACGTGCAGACCAACGGCCAACATCTCTCCTCTGGCGGGGCAAGGCCGGTTACTGGGCTATGTGGATGATCGTCGGCGGCGATGGAGTCACAGCCACGTCAAGAATACAAACATGAAGGCGCAGCCGGGGGCGAACTTGTGGAGGAATATCCTCGCGCAGCCGGCGCCTGCTTCCCACTCTCCAGCATGCCAACGCACCCGCTGCTTGCCCGAGAAGAGTCGGCGACCCACTCCCTCAACGGCCAGCTAGCATTCCAGGATGTCCTCCTACGCGGGACGCTCGTGAGACGCTCCCCCAGTCCAGACATTCTTGCAGATCAATAGGAGGCTCTACAAACCTAAAAGAAAAATTCAGTTTTTATTAGGGGTGTGTTGTGTGTGTGGGGGTGGGTGACCCACTTTTATAACAGCTAAAGGGACTAAAATTGGAACCGACCTAAAATCGGCAAATAATCAGACAAATCAAAATAATATTACTATGTTCAAGGTTCCCTAAGACTACTCCTCCACCCAAAACGCCCAGTACGCAAACCAAGCAAATTGGATGAAACTTCAGTCTGATGTGTTGAGGAAGGACTGAAAATCAGATATACTCGTTGGTAATCCGAGCAACGGTTTTAACAACGAACAACCTTGAACTATGCCATAAATTCCAAATTACCAACTTGGCAGAAGCGTACTGAGTCCGCCAGACCTTCCAAAGGAGGGTGGTTGTAGCAATTTTTCCTTGAGAACAAAATTTAGATTTTATTACAGAAATTTTAACGATCAAAAGAAAACGACCGCGCATAAGATTTCGAAGCAGTTGGGATTCAAAAGTACAAACTAACAGGCGTCAACATAATAATTGTGATAGGGATTTACAGGTCCTCCAGATGGAAAATGAAAGATCAGTTTTTTTCAAATTCGAAAGTTGTTTACCTTCACCTGACCTGACTAACCATCAATGCAATTACGCGTCTTGATTGGGCGATCTCCAACGTATGCGATGGACACAGCAAACCAATCCATCCAACCTAAGCGACTCTAGTCGATCGTTGCATGAGGTCATTCGGACTATGAACTGCTGGGTACAAAACTCCAACGAGAGTGACGGCTAACCAAACACAGTCGGCTTATTTGATAAACCATCATCACAAACATTGTGCCAAAATGCTCATCAGTATCGGTGGTCAATCACAAGCTATCCCCTCAGACCACTATGGCCAAGAGGCTATCATATAGTTATGGAGGAAGGGGAGAAAACAAATCGAGAGAGAAAACCAAGAATAACCCAAAACTAATAAGAGACACGAGGGCCAGAAAATATTGCCTACATCCTCAAAACGCTTCCCTGTTCTAAAAGAAAAGTTGGAATTATTCTAAACTTCTTCACACCCAGGTAGAGCAGCAGTTTCCAAATTTTTTCAGAATTGCAATGTTATGTAAACTTCCATCTCAACACCCTAGCTGCCTCTACAAAAAACGATCAGAACCTCGTCCAAAGAAGGTACACATACATCATACTTGGTGTCACTAAACACGTGTCATTCTGGTGTCGAGAAGAACAAAAACCTCACAAGTTTTTCTCCCGACAATAAACAGAAAAGACAGCCAGATGAAACAGTTTCAAAATCTTTATTTTATTCGAAACTTATAAGCTAGAAAATTTAACAGGAAGGTTAGATCCAAGCTAGCAAAATCGTATGGTTGATGATGTCTCAAAATTCAATTAACTTCTTATCAAAAAAACGTTTCTAAAACTGTTATTAAGGGAGCATCATTAACAACTAAACATCAAGAATCCAAGCAACATTCCACAGTCAAAATTGGGGACACCCTTGTGTAGACGAATGCCTCCTAGGTGTTGGCCGACCGGAGTTTAACGGATTTTTTGCGTCTGTGTGCCTTGTGGACGGGGGCCTCGTCCAGCTCTGCCACAGGGGAATCCCACGCGTAGACCGAGTCCAACAGCCTCAAATGGCTCTGACGCCTGTAGTTGAGGAAGAGCTCGATAAAATCATTCAAACAATTCCCATCTAAAAATATCGAATGATCCTAGAATCGATATCCATGTGGTTAATAAAACAATGCGCTAATGCAATATCGTGAAACCACTGACGCAATTGGTCAATTTGTCTTTTAACTCAGGAGTTTTTCCCTCTCTCCTAAAAATTGCAAATAAGTGCATCCAATTTTCAAGAAATGAAAACCCCTGTTTCATTAAATAACTATCGGGCCACTCTCAATTTTGCCTGTACTGAGCAAAATATTCTGAAAAACCCTTTCTAACGAGAATGCTTTATTTCTTAAACAAGAAAAACCAGCTTGTCTGAAACACCAAATTGGATTCAGGAAAAATAAATCGACGATAGACGCAGTAGGTGAGTCTGGTTGATCATGTTTGTAGAAGGTCACGAACGTCAGGATCACACATACAGTGTGTTCCTGGACCTTTCTACAGCATTCGACTGCGTTGACCATGAAAATACTGCTTTGACACATTAAAATTCTTCATGGCATCCGAGGTTGTGCCGCTCTTATGGCTTTAATCATTTTTAAAGTCATGAGAAGTCCGTGGTTCAGATCTCAAACCAATTTTCCTAAACCTCTTCAACTTGAGTTATGGATCCCCTCAGGGCTCTATACTCAGAGTCCAATCCTTTTCCTGATATACGTCAACGACGTACATTCAGATCGCTGCTGCATGGTAAACATTGTTGCAGTATGCTGATGACACGACTCTCTGTTTCAGAGATAACACACAAGAAGGTTTGGAGCTACAATCCTTTAGTAGATATCAACAATTGTGTGCAATATTTCAATAACCTCAACCTTCAAACGAATTCTTCGAAATCCAACGTGGTAGGAGAAGTCTACTCCTCAAAATTCCTTTGGAATACTCCTCGACCGAGTTTGACCATTGATTAATCACATTGACCAAGCGTGGTGCGCCTACACTGTCCTCAGGAAACCGATTTGTTTTGAGGTCCTTGGCCCGGTAACTGCCCCAAGTCAGGTATTGATTGCGGCATATTATGGGCTAATTCAACTCGCACCTTTCCTATGGAGTGGTGTTGGTGGGGTCCTCTGTACAGGCAATAATTTTCCTTAGGGTGTTCAAGATTGCAAAAAAAAGCTATTCGTATCATCGCAAAGTTGAATTTCAGAGAGTCGTGCAGGACAGCATTCAAAACTATTGCAACTGTTGACTTTGCCCAGTTCTCTACATTTTAGAAACATCTAGGTTCCGTTTGGCTAAATGTTGCCCCTAACCAGGGGACTGGACATAACCGGGTATGAGACTAGAGGCAGAGATTAACTACCGTACTGGAAGACATATAACGGTGGTTTTATGAGCACTTACCTTCGCAGGCAGTTGTTCATTTCATCAACAGTTTGGCCAAATTTTATTACAACAAACGCCCAAACGCCCAAGGCGTCAAAAGCTCGGCTTAAGCGCTTCCTGGTGTCAAATGCTTTCTACAGCGTTGAAGGGAGTTTCTGGCGTATATAACTGGGAGACCGCCCAATTCGATTGACTGACTCCAGCGCTGAAACTGTGTTTGAGATTGGCGATGGATGAATGAAACTTGGAAAGCATGAACATTAATGTAAGTTTGGACGTGTTGGTAATGTGGTATGCGAGTTTTAAATTTACTACATTAATTCTGACGTTTGCCATACCAATGGGGGGGGGGGGGGGGGGGGGGGGGGGGGGGTTGTAATTGTGACGAGCAATAAAAGATCTTGATTTGATTTGATTTGAATTGGAAGCAACTGTCATAGGCCTGGTCTGTGCGAATGTGCGCTTGATGCGAGCATATTCAGTCGCCTGCAGGACACAGGCCGAGTCCATGGTTAACGCATGAGTGAACAGAGAATATTTTTACAGCTCAAGCTACTTAGCATTGGCTGTGCGAAATGTGCGCTTGATGCGAGCATATTCTGTCTGCTGCAGGACAGGCGAGTCCATGGTTAACGCATGATTGACAGAGAGATATTTTTACAGGCTCAAGCTACTTACATTGCCTAGGCGTGTGCGAATGTGCGCCCATATTGCGAGCATATTCTGTCGCTGCAGGACAGGCGAGTCCATGGTTAACACAAGAGTGACAGAGAATATTTCTACAGCTTCAAGCTACTGTCATAGCCCTGGGCTGTGCGAATGTGCGCTTGATGCGAGCATATATCTGTCGCTGCAGGGAACAGGCGAGGTCATGGTTAACGCATGAGTGACAGAGAATATTATTACAGCTCAAGCTACTTACAATTGGCTGTGCGAAATGTGCGCTTGATGCGAGCATATTCTGTCGCTGCAGGACAGGCGAGTCCATGGTTTAACGCATGACAGTTGACAGAGAATATTTTTACAGCACAAGCTACTATACATTGCCTAGGCAGTGCGAATGTGCGCCTGATGCGAAGCATGTAATTGTCGCTGCAGAAACAGGCGTGTCCCATGGTTAACATATAGTGACAGAGAATATTTTTACAGCTCAATCTACTGACATACCCTGGCCTGGTGCGAGTGTGTGCTTGATGCGAGCATGTTCCTGTCGCTGCAGGACAGGAGTGTGTCCATGGTTAGACACATGAGTGACAGAGAATATTTTTACAGCTCAAGCTACTGTCCTAGCCTGGGCTGTGCGATGTGTGTGCGTGATTGCGAGCAATGTTCTGTCGTGTGCAGGACAGGCGAGGTCCTTGTTTAAACACATGAGAGACCCAGAGAATATTTTTACAGCTCAAGCTACTGTTCCATAGCCTGGGCTGTGGCGAGTGTGTGCTTGATTGCGAGCATATTCTGTTCGCTGCAGGACATGCGAGTCCATGGTTAACACATGAGTGACAGAGAATATTTTTACAGCTCAAGCTACTGTCTTAGTCCTCGCGCTGCGCGAGTGGTGTGCTTGATGCGAGCATGTTCTGACGTGCTGCAGGACAGGCGAGTCCCAGGTTCACACCTGAGTGACAGAGAATATTTTTACAGCTCAATTTAAGCTACTGTCCAAACCTGGGCTGTGCGAGTGTGTGCTTGATGCGAAGCCAATGTTCAGTTCGCTGCAGTGACAGGCGAGTCCCATGGTTAACACATGAGTGGACAGAGAATATTTTTACAGCTCAAGCTACTGGCATAGCCTGGGCTGTGCGAGTGTGTGCTTGATGCGAGCATTTATCAGTCCGCTGCAGGACAGGCGAGTCCATGGTTTAACACATGAGTGACAGAGAATATTTTAACAGCTCAAGCTACTGTCATAGCCTGGGCTGTGCGAATGTGCGCTTGATGCGGAGCAAATTCTGTCGCTGCAGGACAGGCGAGTCCATGGTTAACGCATGAGTGACAGAGAATATTTTTACAGCTCAAGCTACTTACATTGGCTGTGCGAATGTGGGCGCTTGATGCGAGCATATTCTGTCGCAGCAGGACAGGCGAGTCCATGGTTAACGCATGAGTGACAGAGAATATGATTTACAGCTCAAGCAACGTACATTGCCTAGGCTGTGCGAATGTGGCGCCAGATGCTATCATGGAATTGTCGCTGCATGACAGGCGTGTCCATGGATAACATATAGTGACAGAGAATATTTTTACAGCTCAAGTCTACTGACATTACCCTGGCATGTGCGAGAGTGTGCTTGGATGCGAGCAAGTTCTGTCCGCTGCAGGACAGGAGTGTCCGTGGTTAACACATGATTGACAGAGAATATTTTTTACAGGTCTCAAGCTACTGTCCATAGCCTGGGCTGTGCGAGTGTGTGCGTGATGCTAAGCATGTTCTGTCGCTGCTAGGACAAGGCGAAGTCCATGGTTAACACATGAGAGACAGAGAATATTTTTAGCAGCTCAAGTCAAGCTCACTGTCATAGCCTGGGCTGGTGCGAGTGTGTGCTTGATGCGAGCATATTCTTGTCGCTGCAGGACAGGGCGAGTCCATGGTTAACACATGAGTGACAGAGAAATATTTTTACATCTCAAGCTACTGTCATATAAGCCTGGGCTGTGCGAGTGTGTGCTTGATGCGAGCATGTTCTGTCGCTGCAGGACAGGCGAGTCCATGGTTAACACTTGAGTGACATGTAGCATATTTTTACAGCTCAAGCTACTGTCATAGCCAGGGCTGTGCGAGTGTGTGCTTGATGCGAGCATTGTTCTGTCGCTGCAGGACAGGCGAGTCCATGGTTTAACACATGAGTGACAGAGAATATTTTTACAGCTCAAGCTACTGGCATAGCCTGGGCTGTGCGAGTGTGTGCTTGAATGCGAGCATGTTTCTGTCGCCTGCAGGACAGGAGGTGATCCATGGTTAACACATGAGTGAATGAGAATTTTTTTACAGCTCAAGCTAACTGTCATAGCCTGGGCTGTGCGAGTGTGTGCCGTGAATGCGAGCTATGTTCTGTCGCTGCATGAGGACAGCGGAGTCCATGGTTAACACATGAGAGACAGAGAATATTTTTTACAGCTCAAGCTAACTGTCATAGCCTGGGCCTGTGCGAGTGATGTGCTTGATGCGAGCAT